>NC_056743.1:93566845-93831845 GCF_019279795.1 Protopterus annectens
GGGTAACCAATGCAATGTGCTACAGGTAACTTAAATGCAAAAACGACAAACAGTAACTTTCATTCAAGTGAAACAAGGAAATAAGTACAGTAAGCAATGCAGATATCACTAGGGATCCACAGAAGCGCTGAAAAGCCACGTTTTAGGTGGAATTAGCGTTTCAGAGAAATAACAAGCAAACAAACAACAAGCATACAAACAAAGCTAGATTCAGCAGGCCTGGATCTAGTGTATGCAACAGCAAACAAGGTGTACCAATTTCAGTAAGAAACAGTTCAAATATGCAGGCACTATAAGCCTTTAACCAGAAATTCACAGCTCAGAAGGGCAGAGTCCAGCTTCTCCTCCCACAAGAGTGGAGACCACGAACCTTCTTAATGTAAAATAACTGGCCTGAAACTCAAGTGTTTGAACCAGAACTAATACACTTTTAGAATAACAGACACTGAGCCCTCAATCAGCAGTTCCCAACTTAGAAGGATGTAAGCTACCTGTCCCGCCACCACAGTGCGGGCCACAAACCTTCCTAATGTAAAACAACTGGTCTGAAGCCCAAGTGCTTAAACTAAAAGGCTTAGAATGAGTTACACCAAGCAGTAATAAAATACAACTGAGTACTTCTAAGATGACGCAAAAGCAAAATAAAGTAGGAAGAGACACAAATACAGTAAAAGCAGATAAATTTGTTTTTTTTTTTTTTGAGTGAGCAAATGAGATGGGCCCAGGAGAAGTATCCAAGTGCAAATTTACAAGAGGGGTGGGCAGTTTCAAAGCCACCAGTCAGAACTTCCAGCTAGATTTTGCTCAATGCAACAAAACAAATTACTTTAAATAGTGTATTATTTGATAAAAGTGCAGATAAAAATCTACTCAACTCCACTCATGCAGGTCTCAGTTGGCCAAAGCTCACAGTTTAAACAGAAAACAATTCACTGTACCACTTGTATAAGACAGAAACCGAATAACAATGAGGTAAACTACCCCCACTTATCACTGGCTATGCAGGTTTTTTTAACAAGCCTTAACTGAAAATGCCACTTGTATAAGAAAAAACAGTCACAACTTCCAGCTAGATATTGCTCAATTCAACACAAACAAATCACTTTAAATCGTATATTATTTTCTTAGGTTCATAGGTTAGTACTAAGCTAGAAAATTCATGCCTCTGCCATTTCGGCTCATTACAATACAGACCCACCAATCTTTTCTCATCCCTTAAGGCAGCATCTCAGAGGAGCCAAAAACTTATGGCCTCCAAGGAGAGCACCAGTACCTGCATGGGACCTCAGTTATACCTTGGAAATACTCACCCTGCCTCCTTCTGGGCCAGCCGCTATAGCTGATATAAAGTTTTATCTTGGAAAACAGCTCTGCTCCTAGCAATTACCTCTGCAAGGCTAATCTCAGAGCTACAGGCACTCATGACTGTGGAACCTTTTATCATTTTTTATCCAGACAGGGTTTCTCTGAGGACAAACCCGACATTTATGCCTAAGGTAGTATCCAGTGTGGCCCTTAACCAAACTATTAGTCTGCCTACTTTTTATCCAAACCCACAGAATAAGGGGGAGAGAATTCTGCATTCTTTGGACATACACAGACCGCTACACTTCTACTTGAACAGAACCAAAGCTTTCAGAAAAACAGAGCAACTACTAGTGGCATATGCTGCAGTATCACAAGGAACGGCCATCTCAAAGCAGACTATTTCAAAGTGGATAGGCCACTGCATTCATTTCTGCTATTCACAGCACGTCAAGCAAGTGCCTAAGGGCATTAGGCCACATTCAACCAGAGCAGCAGCCACTTCAGCAGCCTTCCTCAGAGGAGTACCAACCAAAGACATTTTAGAGGCTGCTACCTGGAGTTCAGTGCACTCCTTTACAAAGCGCCATCATTTACCACTCTACTCTAAATCCAGGGCAGGCTTTGCCACAGCAGTTCTGCAAGGCCACAAAGCCGCTCCTAATGCTACTTAGCTCCAGCCTCCCAACCATAGCTTTGGGATTCAACCCAATTGTAATGACTGCAACAGTGAATACACTTGATCATCTACATTTATGGTAAGTGTACACAACTGTATCCATGGCCTTGCAGATCAGGCTCGTCAGACTGATGGGGCAATAGTTCCTGGGATCCAAGGTGGATCCCCCCTTGCAGATTGGGATAACTGTAGCTGTACGCCACTCAGTGGGCACGGAGCCTGAGGTGAGGCTATGATTAAACCTGACACTAAGGTGAGGTGCCAGTTTATTTTGTAGTTCATGTAATGCACAGCCCGGTATGTCATGTGGTCCCATGGATGCTGTATTCTTAGCTTTGGAGAGTTTTTTGTTTTTTACCTGTGTGGCCGTTATTACCGGAATTTGGCAATCTTCCAGTATTGAGATGGGCCATTTAGGGGGTGAGAGAGGGGTGAAGTTGGCACTGAATCGATCTGCCACGATATTGGTAATATCCTTGGGATCAGTGTATTTAATGCCATTCTGTTGTAGCTCAGAGCAGATCTGAGCATTGCCATTTAGATTCTTGACATAGTTATAGAATGCCTTGTGGTTGTCTTTGGAATCTTTGGCAATTTTATTTTTATAACTAGCTTTGGAGGATTTTTATGAGGGATCTCAGCTTCTTACTGAGGCTGATAAGGGAGTTTTTTTGCATCCTGGGATTTTCCTCTTTTCTGCAAAAGTTTCCTCCTTTTGTTGTAAAGTTTGTTTACGACAGGGGACCACCAGATTGGCTTCGTTTTTTTGGAGGAGAGCATCTTGGTTCTGTTTGGGATGGCATGATTCATGCATGAGTGGATGTGCTCGTACAATGCCTTAGTGCAGGATTCAGCAGTTGAACTTTCAGTTCCCGTCTGCATGGGTGTCAAAGTTTGTCAGTTCGGACTTGAGTAGCATGAAGTTGGCTTTGGAGAAGTTGTTTTGCAGGTTTCCTTACTGGGGGGGTGGGGGTGGGTTGTGGATGTTAGGGGTGATGGTCAGACCTGACCAACGAGGGGGGGGTGACCATAGGTGTGGAGCATCGATTTCCCATGTTGATAATGACCAGGTCTAGGATATTGGAGCCCCTGGTGGGACTATGTATTAGTTGATCCAGGGCATTGGAATTTATGAATTCCAGGAACCATTGGGCAAAGGTGTTGATACACGAGTAGTTTCCCAGTTAATGGCAGGGTAGTTGAAATCACCCAGTATTAGGGTGTTTGGTTGTATCTTAATATTTTCCAGTATGTTTAGAAAGGTGTAGTGAGAATCTTGGGGCATGGTGGGGGATCTGTGGTGGTTTTGTCCTTTGAACTTTGCCTAAAAAAGGCACTATAGGGGTGGCAAGAGCCTTAGCCAGTAACCTGAATCCCAGGGGTGACAGTTGCAGACCATATGTGGCAAAGCATCGTGGTTTGTCAATCATGTCGTCTCAGGCAGACAGATGGTGAATCCCCTTTGACACCAGAAGCTTTGCCAATTGTTGAAGTCAATCATTTTGTCCTTGTATTGTGAAATCATTCTGGGCGAAGGCAGGATGCTACTTAGGGCTAGGGTCATACCTGCCTGGGCCACATGATCCAAGAGCTCTTCCATGTCTCTTTTCATGTAGTCCAGGGAGGTACGTCTCAAGTCATTCACTCCAACGTGGACAATGACAGAGTCATATTTGTACTTGTGGAGTGACTTGAGTGCATGCATTATGTGGCTAATCCTGTCACCTGACAGGCAGCTGACTGTAATGTTCTCCTTGTTCAGCCTGGTGAGTGGGACATCAGTGTGCCTGACTATAGAGTCACCTATGACTAAAGTGTTAGGTACGTTGTTTTGCCTTAGGGGCTGTTGCTGGTTGGCACACTGGGGTTGTGAGCTGTGTGACACTTTGGTTGTGATTGGTGTTTGTTTGCATTTCAGCTTTGGAGGTCTTTGTTGCTTGGGCAGGTTACAGTTACGGGCTTCCGCATATGTGGATTTAATGTTGCTATGTGTGGGTGTTGGTGGTGTGGGTTTAGAAGGGCTGTGTGTTGCTTAAGGTGTAGTGCGGGTGTTAACCTTCTCCTCTTGACTGTCTAGCACAATCTTGTGTGGAGAGAGCTTTATTCCAGTTTGGCTATGTAAGTGCATCTCTCACAGGTTGTAGTGTTGGGTGGTAGGAGAAGAGGGTTGTCTGTGTACCTGAGGTAATTGCTGCATTGCCCCAGTATGCCCAGATTCACCAGGTGGACAGGAGAAATTACTGGAAGCTGACCCTTAAACATGCCTGGTTTGGTGCTTTTTTTGTAAAGTACAGGAGCGGTTTCCCTTGCCTTAGCAAGGTGCTTTGCAATTATAGGCTGTTTAGTGCCTATGATTAATTTCTCCATATTAACAAGGAGAGCTGAATGCTTGTATCAGTTTAAGACTTCCTAGTGCTTTCCAGCAGGTTTTAAAGTAAGTGCTAGTCACAGGGATGCTTAAAGGTAAGATGAAAATAAAAAAGGTTTATCCTAAACACTGCAGTGTGCACTAGAGGAGTTGGATGTTTAGATGTGAAAGTAGGTAACTTAAGTTTTACCTGTCTAAAAAGGTAAGTTTTAGTGGAGAGTCACTATTTTTAAAACCTAAGATAGAATGAAAGAGGGTGGTCACTTTTGTATTCTGGTACTATGGAATACAGTAGGATGGCCAATAAATTTAAATAGTTGGGAATAATTTCACAAAATGACAATTTTGTGCTTGCTCACACAAGCCAGTGAAAGCAGAGAGGAAATTAGATACATGGTCAAATTAACATAAGAGGCAGGCAACTAGAAAGACAGTGGTATTTAAGAACACGACAGTAAGCGGGTGGGTAGGTGTTTCTGCCTGACTCGCAAGAGACAGAGCTGTGGTCTCTTTTGAAGTTTTAATATGTAGTTAAAAGCCGAATACAGGTAAATCACAAGGTAAAGAAAACAAATCACAGTATTCAAAATATAAAAAGGCAATAAAATAATACAAAAATACAACAAATAAAAATCAAACTAACCTTTCCTTCACAACAAAGTGTAGCAGAATCTGGTGAGCTTTTCTAGTAAAGCCTGTCAATTCATTTGCCAGTTCAGTCTTCTGCTGGTTACATTTGTTGTCATTAGTATTTAACCTACTTGTAGTGGTGCTGCGGTAGCGTTGTCGCCTCACAGTAAGACGCTGTCCTGTTCGATTCTCAGCTCGAGCGTCTTCTGTGTGGAGATATGCGTGAATGGGCATACCTTCGTTGAAGGTTGTGCGTCAGGGCCGGCAACTCGGCGTGTAAAAATCTACTGCCAATCATTAGTGGACCAGAGTTCCGCTGTGGCGACCCCTAACCGGGAAAAGTCGAAAGACACAACAACAACAAGGTTTAAAAGAATGCAGGATTTGAATGACTAACTAGATAAGTGACGTATAATGTCTGCAACTACAAATATGCCAATACGGTTTGTTTTCCTTAATATAAATTTATTACTGTCTACTTCATAAGTGATAATTTAATGAAGATGTTCCTTGTTGAAAAAAAAAAAGTTACATCCAAAGGCTGGTTGACTGCCTCTACAGTAATCCTGTCATGTTACTCCCACATTTCCTTTAATCTAGTACTTCCACTTCTCTTTTGAGAAGAAATTCCAGCTGGCTATTATCAGTTAACATGATGGACTTCAGAAAATAGGCTGCAAGACTGTTTTTGCTTTAATACAGATGAATTGACTTTACATTTCACATTGAATGTTCTTGGATGACATTTCTGTCAACTCTTCACATGCCCTAATGTTGTGTTCCAACTTTAAGCAGTAAACCAACTTATGTCCATCCTTGACAAGACGTTTGGTGTTTAAAAGTTCAGTTGCTTCTCTTGGGCAGTATGCCCAACACCTTCACATCAGGAGATGTCACAGACATGTCCACTTGGAGGATGAAATGCAAAGGTTTACTAAGAAGCTGCTGACAACAGTCTACTATCAGTGGATTCAATTCTATAAATCTAGACTGAAAACGTCTCCAAAAGGGTACTTCGCTGCTTGCTCTGAGTAACAGCCTCACCCAAAAGATCCTCAAACACTTTGCACAAGTACAACACACCTGGCAAAAACTGAAGATGGGTGGAAATACACCAGCCATTATACCAGGTATGTGGAGATACCCAATGTAAAAGCTAATGTCAACCCAACCATAGGAGACAAGTGCACAGCTTTGAAATTCTGGCCATATATCAGAATTCAGCCTGGACAACAGATGACAACAGTGAATAACATGACAATCATCTTAAAATGATGCTGACCATCAAGAAAAGTGGTTTATGGCCTTAAGATGATACAAATTCTTCAGACAACAGGGTATTTTTAAACAGTTCTACATGCCTTCTAGATTAACAAGAATATATGCAGAATTTAATCCTAGCTGTTGGACATATGAAGGTGGTGTTCCTGGACAATGAAAGCACATTTTCTAAGAATGTCCAAGGTTAATGTTAAGGAAAAGAATACACTACGTAGGAAAACATGGAAGGAGGAAGTCAGGATAAACCACTATCTTTTATTTTATATCTGTAAGTGGAGAAAGAAATAGGAAACTAGAATATGGAGCTCTTTTGGATTTAATAATGTCAGCATGGTAAACAATGATAAGAAAATGGAAAATTAAAAAAAGAGAGAAAAAAGTAGCAAAGAAATTCCTACTGGAGAGGAAGTAGGAAAATTTAATGAGAGAAAAAATACAAAACAAAATGGGAGGAACGAAGCATTAGTGAAGAAATTTACAATTACTTGGCACCCTGTGCCTCTTTTGTGACACAGAGTGATGGAGCCCCAAATGCAACCCTTGCATCGGTTTTGATTAGCTTTCCCAGCACTGGAGGGGCCAAGCCAAGAAAGGGAGCAGTGAAGGAACATGGATCACTCGCATAGAGAGGAGTAGGAGTGTCACACATGTTATGCGGAGCAGTGAGCAGTACAATTTTCCCAATGGTAGCCAGGAAAATCACAGCCAAGTGCTTCACAGGGGAAATGTTTAGACAGAATTCCCCTTGGGGAAGTGAGGGGACATTCTCCACAAACCGTGCATTGCATATCCTCTGTCAAGGGCTTCTCCAGGTACATGTGGAGAGACGGGCTTGGTAGCAAAATCTCAAATGACCCTGATGGTTGTCTAAATGATAAATCATCCTAGCTGGATGGGGAACAACCAAGCTGACTGACCAAGAGATGTCTGATGATCAACAGACAGCAGAGGCAGAGTGTGTTTAAAAAAAATGTCATGCTGTGCTTTAGTGATGGAAGGAAAAGATTAGCAAGCAAGAAAAGTAAACATTTCTGCAATATTTTCACTCACCCTGTTGTCCGCCTTTCTTCTGTGCACACTGAATTTATTTCCATATACTTCCAGAATCAGTTTAAAACGTGCAAGTAAACATTCTTTAATTTCAGCATTTCAGCATAATTAAACTATCAGCTTCACCAAGTCTAGAGCACGCATGCATGGCTCTCCCTGTGAGCAGAGTTAATCACACCAAAACTACCTGTTGTCAACTTGGTGTTGATAACACACCTTTTGAAATTACTTAATACTAATAAAATCAACCCATCTTCATGTTGTGGGAAAAGTACTGTACTGACATGGATGTCTACGGTATTGCTTTATCCCCTTTCCCCATAACCAGATTACCACTGGTGAAGGATGACTTTTTCTGGCTCACGCAAACTCTACTGGCCTCTCTCTTTTGCCTCTAGGTGCTGAATTCTGTCAGGTCTTTTGACTTCCAAATGTTTTACTGCCAGGTCAAGCTTCTTTAATACCATCTGGGTTATGTAGTCCTCAAGCGGTGGACTGGACTGTACACTGTCCACATCTTGCATAACCACAGATCTTGCTAGGCTGTTCCCAGGTTTTGTGGGTTGTGTTCAAGACACACAAGGCCAATACTGTGTTTTGCTCCAGTATCCTGACAGGTAGAATTCCTTTGGCTTTACATTTTTAGCCAAATATGACACTGATGGATAGTCACCATAGAAGATCTTTCCTGCCTGCATTATTGAACTGTCCTAACCAAAACATAAAAGAAACTGCTGCATAAAACAATCTATGTACACTTACTTTGTACCAGTAAAGGTACTCACATATGAAGATTAAGCTGCTTAATGGGCTAAATGAGTTCAATCCCAATATCCTCACCATTGTCATCCAATGTAATGGCAATGAACAAGCCAACTCTCACACAAATGTGAGGCAGACAGGGGCTAAGATCTGTTCCACTGTCACAAATAGGTCAGATGACCACCAGAGGAGATGGCCTTTTGAGTCACACCACTGGCACCTAACAGGTTAAAGCAAGAGAGGTGAATATTAATCAGATTACTTCATCATATGACTTTGGCCTCAAAAGCATATAGGAAATATGTACTTTTGTCCTGGGAAAGGGCTTACAACATCCACAGTGACCACTTACCAAGCAGAGTCTTTGAACTAGCACTTCAGTCCCCTTTCCCACCACACTATCTCTATGAACTTCAGGACTTTACATTTACTTTTTCCCATGGCAACTACCTTTCAAACTACTACTTAAACACACTTTCCAAGGAAGTCTGGTAAATTGTGCAATTTCCCACAGCTGTCATTATGAAAAGATAGATGCGCCATTAACTTAGGACCCATCAGTTACCACGGCACTCTTGAATCCATCCGTCTTCATCCCCTTTTCCCATTCTTGCACATGGGGTTGGGGTGTCACTTGAACAGTGAGAATCATCAACAGCCAAGATTTACACCACCGAGTGGCTGGTCCTGCCAAAGTAATTCACCTGTACCACCCACTTGCACATACCTAGTGCCAATTTAGTGTGTCCAATCCACCTACTACACATCTTTGGGATGTGGGAAGAAACCGGAGCACCCAGAGGAAACCTACACAAACACAGTGAGGACATGCAGACTCCACACAGAAGGCACCCCAGTCGAGAATCAAACCAGAGAATCTCTTGCTGTGAGGCGACAATGCTAACCGCTGCACCACAATAACTACAACTGATAATTTTCACAACAGTCTAGCCAATTAAAGGTGAATAACAGCAGCTTGTCACCAGTGAGCAATACATACCCGTTATTATAATAAACAGATAAAGTACAGTTTTGTACCTACCATAAATGTAGATGTCCGAACTGGATAGCATCTGCAGTCATAACAAATGGGTTGTCCTGTCGTCAGGCAGCCCTTCGGTCGGCCGGATTCCAAAGTCTGGGTCCGGCTTCGGCTGATGTCGCACTTCACCCGACGTCATCTCTGCTGGTCTTCGGGTATAAAGGCATCAGCCAACGCCATTTTCCTCAGTGTTTCTTGCCCCAGATGCCAGTTGCCCTCTTGGAAGGTTAAATTTTGGATAAATGCCAATGTTTCCAAAAAAGTAGAAGGCAAACACAAAAATAAGCATGTATGTACATATATACAAACAAATACACCATAAGAGACTCCCCCCCAGCTAGCTATTAGGTGGGTAAATACCCTAGGAGTACCACAGAGGGAAGGAGGGTGGGTAATCCTGACTGCAGATGCTATCCAGTTCGGACATCTACATTTATGGTAGGTACAAAACTGTACTATGTCCTTCATGGATGCATCTGCAGTCATAACAAATGGGTAGAATACCATAGCCAAACTAGGGGTGGAGGAAGAAAAATTATGGTGTAGTTAGGATCCCTTGCAGTACAGCAGTGGCAAACCCTGCTCGGGATCTAGAGTATAGAGGTAAATTATAATGCTTGGCAAATGTATGCACGGAGGTCCAAGTAGCCGCCTCAATAATGTCCTTGGTTGCCACTCCTCGTAAGAAAGCTGTGGTAGTGGCTGTAGCCCTTGTAGAATGAGGTCTTATGTTCTGTGGAATTGGTTTTCCATGGTAGGAGTAACAGAATCTTATGCAATTTCCTATCCATTTGGAGATTGTCTGTTTGGCAATTGCTTTTCCTTCCCTTCCTGTTGCATAGGCTACTAAAAGCTGGTCAGTTTTTCTGTTACTTTTGGTTCTGTCCAGGTAGTAGCGTAACTGCCTATGTACATTCAAGGTATGCAGCAGTCTTTCCCCCCTGTTCTGTGGATTGGGAAAGAAGGTAGGTAGGTGGATTGCCTGGTTTAAAGACACTCTGGATACCACCTTAGGCATAAATGTAGGATTAGTTCTCATGGACACCCTATCTTGATGGAAGATTAGGAAGGGTTGCACTGCCATTAAGGCCTGTAGTTCGAAACCCTCCTTGCTGAGGTAATTGCCAGCAGGAAAGCAGTTTTCCATGACAGGTGTTGCAGATCTGCTGTTGCTGCTGGTTCAAACGGAGGGAGTGTCAACTTTTCTAGCACAAAGTTCAAGTCCCATGCTGGTAATGGTGGTTTCCTAGGAGGTTTTACATTCTTGGTCCCTCTGAGGAACTGCCTGAGTAGAGGATCTTGAAAAGACAGGTGGATCGAAGCTGTATTCTGCTGAAATAGCTGATGCATGTATCTTGATGGAGGAATAGGACAGGCCTGTATGTAGAAGCTCTGCCAAGTACTCCAGAATGTTAGCAATATCTATGTTCGACACATCTTTTCCTCTTTCAGTACTCCAAATGACAAACCTTTTCCATTTTCCTGCATAGTTCCTTCTTGTTGAAGGTCTGCGGGCTTCAAGGATAATGTCTTTAACCCTTTGGGAAAGGTCTGGGTTAGTTGTTGCTATGTGATGTTCCAGGCAGTCAGTTGCAAGGTTTTTAGGTTTGGATGCATGATGTTGTAGTTGTTCTGAATTAACATCAAAGGCATCAGGGTATTGACCACATTCTCTCGAGACATGCTCCTCAGCAATGGGTACCAGTGTTGTCTTGGCCAATTCGGAGCTATCAGGATTATCCTTGGACGTTCCTCTTTGATTTTCAGTAGTACCTTGTGCATCAAGGGAAGAGGTGGAAATGCATATGCTGTCAGGCCTTTCCAGCTGAAGGATAGAGAGTCCACCTTCCATGCAAGTGGGTGGAATGTCCTTGTGCAGAATTTTTGAGCTGGTGATTGAGTGGGGATGCGAATAGATCTATTTGTGGCATTCCCCATTTCTTTGTGATGGCCTTGAAGATGTCCGGGTGTAGCATCCATTCGTGAGCATCCGAGGTGGTTCTGCTTAACATGTCTGCTAGGGTGTTCTCTTTTCCCGGCACAAATATTGCCTGTAACTGGATGTTGTAGCTGAGAGCCAGATTCCAAAGGTCCAAAGTCATTCTGCATAGGGGTATGAATGAGTGCCTCCTGTTTGTTGATGTACCACATGACTGTGGTGTTGTCTGTCCTTATCATCAAATGGCCTTCTTTGAGGAATGGTCTGAATTTTTGGACTGCCAGTTTTACTGCCAGCATTTCTTTTTGGTTTATGTACAGGTGCAGCTGGTCTTGAGTCCACAATCCTTGTATGCATTTGTCCAGCATGTGCGCCCCATCCTAGGTCTGAGGCGTCTGTTGTGATGCTTTGGCTTGCTCGAAAGTTGTGGAAGGGTAAGCCTGGGTTTGACTGGCATGCTTGAGCCCACCATAGGAACTCCTGTTTTAGGCATGGGATTAGTGGGATTTCTGTTTCTAAGCTGTGCCTGTGCTGAGACCATAAATTCTTTAGGTACCACTGTAGCTTTCTCATATGCAGTCTGGCATGTGGGACCAAGATTATGCATGATGCCATGAAGCCCAAGGCCTGCAGAACTTTTCTTGCTGTTAGTTTGTTCTGCTTTGTTAATGCCAAGAAGTAAAGAGGAAGTTCTTTTTGTTTTCTGCAGTTAGGAATGCCATCTGTTTTACTGTGTCCAATTCAGCCCAAGAATGTTCTTGTTTGGGATGGTATCAGCCTTGACTTTTGTAAATTGACTGTGTATCCCAGGGCTTGTAGCAAGTAAATGACCCTTTGTAAATCTGTTGTCAGCTTGCTTTTGTTGTCCGCTTGTAACAGGCAGTCGTCCAGGTATGGATAAATTTGGATTCCCTGTAGTCTGCAGTGGCGATTACTGATGCCAGGCATTTTGTGAATACTCTGGGCAGTAGATAAGCCAAAGGGCAATGCTGAGAATTGATAATGCTCTGATCCTGCAAGAAATCTGAGGTATCTTCTGCAATTTGGTCGAATGGGGACGTGCAGGTATGCCTCCTTGAGATCTAGAGTTACCAGCCAACACTCCTTGCCCAGCATGGGAAGAAGTTGCTGTAGGGTCAGCATTTTGAATTTTGGGACAATGATGTATGTGTTTAAGACGGACAGGTCGAGAATAGGTCTCCAACTTTTCTCTTTTCTTGGTACTAGGAAGAGTCTGGAGTAGAATCCTTTGCCCTGTTCTGTTATTGGTACTCTTTCCACAGCTCTCATCTTTGTTAATTTCGCTATCTGCTGTAGAGCTTCTATTTTTGATTTGGAGGTAGGTTTGGCATTCCTCTTTGACTGGTAAGGTGTGGAAGTGGAACCGGTAGCCTTGGTCTATGGTTTGCAAAATCCACTTGTCTTTTGTGATATAGTGCCAATTTTTGAAAATAAGGCTAACTTTCCGCCTAAAGGTGCTGCTATTTGCTCCCTGGTAGGCGGTGTCAGAGCCAAGTCACTGTGATTGTCCTGTTGCAGTGGCAGTGGTTGTGTCTGTGCCTCGGTTATTGCCTTGCCACTGTCGTCCTCTGTAGGCACCTCCTCTGGATTGATTTCTGCCTCTAGAGCGTCTATTCCTGCCCCTTTGGGATTTTGTGGAGTCTGGAAAGGACCAATTTTTGGCAGGCCAGTTCCTGCTAAACCTTGGGGGCTGAACCTGTAAGAAATCTTTAACTGTTTGTACAGATTTTGCCTTTTCTTCCATTTTTCATTACTTGCTGGGCAGGTGTACCAAATAGACTGACCTTATCCATAGGAGCATCTAACAGCTTTGCTTTAACATGATCCGGTAAGACCTGTTCTTTCAACCATGCATGCCTTCTTATCACTGTGCCAGTCATGGCTGATCTAAATGAAGCCTCCAGTGCATCATAGCCACATTTTAAGGAATGGTTACTAACCTGTTGGATGTTATTCACCATTTCTAATACATATTTCTTATCTAAGGATTCATCAGATGACAGTTTTTTAGTTAACTGATCAAGCATAAACTCTTGGTATTGGATCATATGAAACTGACAGTTTAAAGCTCTAGCTGAGAAAGTAGCAGAGGTGTAAACTTTTTTCCCCCATCTCTCTAAGGACCTGGATTCCCTTTCAGAAGGAATAGGGTTTTTTGCTGTGGTCGAGGCTACTGCCTTAGGCCCCTGGGATATAGTTTCGGGATCTGCAAGTGGGGCCTTGTATAGGTGGTGATGAGTGTCTGGCACCCTGTAAAATCTATTTGGTTTGGCAGGGGCTGGAGGTAAAGAATCAGGAGCAGTGCAAACATCATTAAATGCATCATCCACAACAGGCAGTACAGGAGGTATAGCTAAGGGCCTATGTTGTGGTAAGTGCAGAAAAGTCCTAAGCCTTTTTCTTGAATCTGAGAAATCTTGTCCCTGCCATTGGAATTGTTCTCTCATGGCATGTAAGGTTTCCCCAAAGGAAAATTCCTCTGGTGGAGAGGCAGCTGGAATGGATTCTTCAGCATCGGAATCTTCATAAGTAGAGAAAGGAGCCTCTGGCTGGTCTGTGATGTCTGAGTCATCCGCAGAATCATCAGAGGACACTGGCTCGGGGGGCTCTGCTCTAGGTCTCTTTTCTGGGGGCTGAGAGGTCCTGTCTGGGTGAGATTGGGATCCCCTAATTAAGGATATTAAATCTTCTGCCAGAGTAAGCATTTGTGAACTTGAAGTGGGTCTGTGTGAAGGGGGCTCAACAGGCACTGATTGAGCAGATCTGGCTGCTTTAGCCCTGGCAAAGGCCTTAATAGACATGGCTGCAGGAGGCCTAGCAGCACCACGTGCTGGGGTAGAGACATCCAAAGGGATGGTGTCTGATAAATCACTAGGAACCACAGTTGTAGGTAAAATTTCTGAGGCCGATTCAACTAAGGTAGCAGGAGCCTCAGTAATAGTCATGGATTCGGCTGAAGATTGACCGGTTTTCTCGGTTTCGGCCGAAACAGAGACACTCGCGGCTTGCTTAACCGTGGTTTCGGCCGAAACCGCGGACCGCGAGTGTCGGTCTTTCTTTGCGTTTTTTAACAATTTGGGTAGTCGGAGGATCCGACGGCATAATGTACGCAAAATCTGAGCCGAAAAACTGTTCAGCAAACTCCGACTGACGCCTAAGCGTTCGTCGGTTGAAGGAAGCACAGGCGAACAGGCTGCTACGTCGTGGTCTGGGCCTAAGCAAGGCAGACAGTAAGAGTGGAAATCTTTATGAGGTATTTGTTTCCCACAAGTTAAACAGTTATTGACTTTTTCTGACATCGGCTGAGGCAAGAAAGAGTCCCCAGCGGGTACTTAGCTTTTAGAAGTCTTGAAGTAGTATTCGGTAGTAGTAATCTCTGGATCTGACCGACCGGCACTTGCGAACAGCTTCTGCTTGAGCGCCAGCAAGAAAGACTGAGGAAAATGGCGTCGGCTGATGCCTTTATACCCGAAGACCAGCAGAGATGACGTCGGGTGAAGTGCGACATCAGCCGAAGCCGGACCCAGACTTTGGAATCCGGCCGACCGAAGGGCTGCCTGACGACAGGACAACCCATTTGTTATGACTGCAGATGCATCCATGAAGGACATCAAGAGAATATATGAAATTAAGTTAGACAATACTGACAAACTAAATATGCAGTGATACTGCAGACAGAAACAGAAAAATATATATTGAGTATTTGAAGGAAAACTCTAGCAACAGTTAAATAAACTGACTGAACCTAACTGAAAATACAGTTGTGTAAAATCTATAAAAAAAAAAAAAAATCTAACAATAGATGTCCTTGTCTTCAGTGTTGTAGTACTCTTCACCTAAGAGATCGCCCGCCAAGGACAGCCCAACATCTAGCCTGTATACCAAAGCTTTTAAGTCTTATAGGCGAAATGCATTACACACATGCTCCCTGTGCAAGGAGGACATAAACCTGAAGTACAGACACAAACACTCAAAACTGAAAAAGCCCCATGAAGAACAGACAACCCTTAGGGTGAAATGAGAAAATGTGCATCCAGATGGAGAAAGGAAGAGAAACCCCCATAGGCCAGGAGGTCAACAAAAATACAAAACAAAAGCTAGGACAGAGGGGGAAGGAGGGAGGGACCAAATACTTCAACAGGTATATTGTTACAGTAAGATTTTATACAACAGTACTACGTAATTCCATATCACTGTTGCAGTATTCTTCATCTGAGAGAGAGTACAAGAGCAAACGATTAAGTCTGGTAGGAGGAAGACACAGAACAACTCTCTACAAACCAGTGCAGGATAGCTCTGGCAAATACTGCCCTGACTCTGGAAATAAAATCCAGCTCATAACGTATAGTGTAAGTATTAACACAGGACCAAGGGGCACCCGCAAATATGGAACTGGTATCCAAACGCTTGAAAAAGGCACCAGAGGAGGCAACCATCCTAGCAGAATGTACTTTATGACTGAGAAAAGACATTTACCATGAAAAGAATAATGAAAGGAAATGGACTTAAAAATCCAGGAGGAGATGGTTTGCTTAGAAACAGCCAAAGTCATGGGATGAAAAGAAAAAGCACTGCTCATATTTGTGAATAAGCATTAGCTTTAATGAAATAATACTGTAGCTGTCTATACAAATCCAAGGTGTCAAAAACCTTTCCACTGCGGAGAAGGAAAAAAGGAAGGGAGATGAACAGACTGATTAAGGGGCAACTCACAGGCCACCTTGGGCATTAAAAAAAAGATTCATACAAAGACACAACCTGTGTCTACAAAAAACTAAAAAAAGAGGAATAGCCATGACAGCCTGGATTTCAGACACACTCCTGACAGAATTAAGAGTAACAGTAAAAGAACGGTCTTCCAAATACATTGTTATAAGGAAGCTGAAGATGCATACTCAAAAGGAGCCTGAGTCAATTTTACAAATACAAAACTGGGGTCCCAAGAAGGTGGAATAGGCTTTCTATGATGGATGCCTTTAAGAAAAGTACAGTTGTGTACACTTACCATAAATATAGATGTTCAAGTGTATTCACTGTTGCAGTCATTACACTTGGGTTATCCCGCTGGAAGGCTACCCTCAGTCGGCCTGAATTCCAAAGTCTAGGTCCGGCATCGGTTGCTGTGGCCTCTTCCCTGACGTCAGTGCACCAGGGGTATAAAAGATGCAGCAGACACCATTTTCTTCAGTTTTTCTTGTCCCAGATGTCAGGTGCCCCCAAAAGGGTAGGTTAAATAAAATATGCCAATAAAACATGCATGCACCAAAATATATTATACCTTCATCTACAAGCAAATACACCACATAGGTTGTATAGATTAGAGAAGTGCAGATAAGTTCCAGCAAATAAATGGGGGATGGTGGAAGCGTAACCTGGACTGCAACAGTGAATACACTCGAACATCTACATTTATGGTAAGTGTACACAACTGTACTATGTTCTTCGTGTTTCACTGTTGCAGTCATTACACTTGGGTTGAATCCCAAAGCTATGGTTGGGAGGCTGGAACTAATATAGCATTAGGAGCGGCTATGAGGCCCTGCAGAACTGCAGTGGCAAAGCCTGCCCTGGATTTAGAGTAGAGTGGTAAATGATAGTGCTTCGTAAAGGTGTGCACTGAACTCCAGGTAGCAGCCTCTAAAATGTCTTTGGTTGGTACTCCCCTGAGGAAGGCTGCTGAAGTGGCTGCTGCTCTAACTGAATGTGGCTTGCCATGTTGTGAATAGCAGAAACGAATGCAGTGGCCTATCCACTTTGAAATAGTCTGCTTTGAGACAGCCCTTCCTTGTGATCCTGCAGCATCTGCCACTAGTAGTTGCTCAGTCTTTCTGAAAGCTTTGGTTCTGTTCAAGTAGAAGCGTAGTTGTCTGTGTATGTCCAAAGAATGCAGAATTCTCTCCCCCTTATTCTGTGGGTTTGGATAGAAAGTAGGCAGATGAATAGCTTGGTTAAGGGCCACACTGGAGACTACCTTAGGCATGAATGTCAGGTTTGTCCTGAGAGAAACCCTGCCTGGATAAAAAATGATAAAAGGTTCCACAGTCATGAGTGCCTGTAGCTCTGAGACTCGCCTTGCAGAAGTTATTGCTAGGAGCAGAGCTGTTTTCCAAGATAAAAACTTTATATCAGCTGTAGCGGCTGGCTCAAAAGGAGGCAGGGTGAGTTTTTCCAAAACATAATTGAGGTCCCATGCAGGTATTGGTGATCTTCTTGGAGGCCTTAAGTTTTTGGCATTTCTGATGTACTGCCTTAAAGGATGAGAAAAGATCGGTGGCTTTGTATTGTAATGAGCTGAAATGGCAGAGGCATGAATTTTAATTGATGAAAAGGATGGGCCTTTGTCCAGCATCTCAGTTAAGTATTGCAAAATCTGAGGAATATTTGGTACAGCTGTGTCAATTCCTTGTACCTGGTTCCAAGCACAGAATCTCTTCCATTTTCCAGCGTAAGATTTTCTGGTACTAGGCCTTCTGGACTCCAAAATGACATCCTTCACAGCTTTAGTGAGAGGCGTGTTTTGTATGACTACATCATCTGCCATGCTGCCAGATTTAAGGTCTTTAGCTGGCTGTGCAGGATTTGATTGTCTTGTTGGGATAGTAGTTGAGGTATGTGAGGCAAGGTCCAAGTCGGGCATTGAGACAAGTTCCTTAGAACTGGATAGCAGTACTGGCGGGGCCAGTCTGGGGCAATCAGTATCATTTTTGGCTTCTCTTGTCTGACCTTTAGGAGTACCTTGGGGAGGATAGGCAGTGGAGGAAAGGCATATACTGCTAAGTTTTTCCAGGTGAAAGATAGGGCGTCCACTTTCCATGCTTGTTTATGATAATTCCTTGTGCAGAATCTTTTTAGCTGGTAGTTGTGAGGAGAGGCAAATAGATCTATCTCTGGGCATTCCCATTTCCTGGTTATCATGCTGAAGACTTGTGGATCCAATTTCCACTCGTGGGGATCCATGAGTTTTCTGCTTAGTTCGTCTGCTAGATTATCTTTCCTGGCAGGAATTGTGCCTGCAGATGTACTTGGTAAGTCAATGCTGTGTCCCACAAAGTCATGGCTAGTCTGCAAAGGGGGTAGGAATGAGTACCACCCTAGAACACAAAAAAGGAAAAAAACTAAGGGTAATGCTGCTCAATGCCAGAAGTCTAAATCTCAAAATGCGCTTTTTCGAGGCCCTTCTCAGTATGGAGAACATCGATGTCTGTGCAGTGACAGAAACCTGGTTCAAGGCTCCTGAGAGCACCCCAGCACTATCAGGTTTTACCTCTTATCATGCGTTCCGGCCCCAAAATCCGGACAATACCAAGAAAGGAGGGGGGGTATCCATATTCATCAAAGACACCCACACCTCAAGACTGGGGAGACCATCCAGGTGCAATTAACCATAGGCAAGACTGCTCTGCAAATTGTAGCATGTTACAGGCCACCCTCACAAACTCAGGAACCTCACATGGCCTTCCTGAAAACACTAGAGGGATAAATGTATCACCAAACACCATCATATTAGGTGACTTCAATTACCCTAATATAGACTGGGAACACTATTCAAGCCCAAACACCTGCCAAAAAGTTCCTGGAATTCATAAACTAACTCAAATGCCATGGAACAACTAGTCACCATCCCACAAGAGGAGAAAACATACTTGATCTCATCCACCGAACAATGGGAGCAATGTTTCAACACCGAAGTATACCCCTCACTGGTGAGATCAGATCACAAACTAATCTCGCTGGAGGTCCTCATCCCACCCCACCTGAAATAAAAGACCACAGTAAAGAACTAGAAAGCCGACTTCACACTTCTAAAGACTAGTGTGGTCTCCTGAAAACACTACTCAAGCCGCTGAATCACTTACAAATGCCTTCTACCAGCACCTGCAGGACTGTATGGATAAGGCAATCCCAAGCAAAACAAAGACTCTTTCTGGTGGACCCCAGCCATAAACAAACTCTACAACAAAGGAGGAAGCTACTACAAGATAGAGCAAAATCCTTAAAAGGTAAGACACCCTTGATCACTATAAGTAAAAACTAAGAGCTCTCATAAAATCATCCAAAGCAAATTTTGAGAAAAATAGCTAAAGACTCAAAGACAATCATAAGGCCTTCTTTTAGCTATGTTAGAAACCTGGGAGGAAACTCCCAGATATGCTCAGAACTAGTTCAAAATGATGTGAAGATTACTGATCCTACAGACATTGCCAACATACTGGCTGACAGGTTCAGTGCAAACCCCCTCCCCCCAAAAGGAGAGATATCTATACCAGCAGCCCCAAACATCTAAGTGAGAACTGCTCTCTCAAAGCAAAAACACAGCATCCATGGGACCTGATGGTGTCAATTAAACCCACAGCTAGGACAGCTGTTTAATCATAGTCTTACCTCTGGGATGCATTGCCAGAGTGGCGCACTGCAACTGTGGTCCCACTTCACAAGGCGGCGGTGCCTCCACCCCCCTGGAAAATTACGCCCCATTAGCTTGACAAGCCTTATCTGCAAAGCCATGGAGAGGATCATAATGGACCTCATAAATAAAGACATAGGAATTTGCAGACTTTGGATCCATCCCAGTTTGGCTTTGTCAAAGGCAGATCATGCCTTCTAAACTTGGTTGACTTTTGAAACAGTCACCAAAGCCATTGATGAGAAGGCAGTCCATACAGCCTGATACAATACCCCACTCAGGTATCATTGAAAAACTCATCAGCTTAAATGTTAATCCATACATCACAAGATGGGTTGCAAACTGGCTGAGTGACAGAACCCACAGGGTCAGAGTTGCTGGCGCCATGTCAGACTCAAATACCACAGGGCTCAGTCCTGGGCCGCATCTACTTTTACAAGCAAACACAGGAGGGTTATGGCTGACAAAGTTTGCAGATGACTGCGGATAACTGGCAGAGCCATGGGCCTAAAGTTAAATGCCAAAAAAAAATAGTCATACCCCTTCGGGAAAAACAAGGTTACCGGTGGCAATCCCCACTAGTACAGAAGAAGTTATCAGGGACAGGACCCAGGTTGATGATAGTCTGTCATCATTCACCATGTAAGCTAAAGTAGTTAGGAAGACACCTTATCATGAAGGGATTCTCATCTAGATCAAGGGAGGTCATAGTCTCCTATACTCATCACTCATCAGACCAAGCAGCTGGGGATAAGGGTCTCAAACATCTGTCCTTATGGGCCTTGTTCAGAGAAATCTTGACCAATGGATGGGATTACCTCAGTGTCACTGCTCAACAGAGGCACAGCAAAATAATGGTATAGTTCCCCATACAAATGCCCTCGGGCAGATAGCCTAGTATGAACCTATGAACCTATGAACCTCCCTGCTTGTTTATATACCACATGAACGTGGTGTTGTCTATCAGCAGTTGTCCCGGATGAAGTAGGTCCTTGAAGGCTGTCAGGGCATTCTGAACAGCTAGCATCTCTTTTTGATTCATATGTAGATGCATTTGGTTTGCGGACCATATGCCTTGAATATACCTTCCTGCCATGTGGGCCCCCTAGGCATAATCTGATGCATACGTTGTTAATGTTTGCCTGGCTGGGGGTAAAGTGAATGGCTGCCCCTTGTTCTGGTGACAAGCCTTCACCCACCATCAAAACTCCTGACAGGCAGGGAATGAGGGTAATTATTGTTTCCAGACTGTGGCAATGTTGATTCCAAACACTTTTTAGGTACCATTGAGGTTTCCTCATATGCAGTCTCACATATGGAATTAGTAGAATGCAGGATGCCATAAAGCCCAAAGCCTGCAGAAATTTTCTTGCAGATAACTGGGCCTTTGTTGCCAACAGGTTGAAATAGGTAGTCAGTTGTCTTTGTTTGTCTGGCGTGAGATAAGCCATCTGGGCAGTTGTATTTAAGCTTGCACCCAGGAATATTATCTCTTGAGAGGGTACTAGTTTTGATTTCTTTTTGTTGACTGTGTACCCTAGGCCTGTTAGAAATCTCTTTACAAACGCCAGATGCTGTAGTAGAATGTCCTTGTTCTCTGCCTGAATGAGGCAGTCGACCCTGGGCGCAGTAGACAAGCCAAAGGGCAGTGCAGAGAATTGGTAGTGCATTGAGCCAGCTTTGAATCTGAGGTATCTTCTGCATGTCTGTCTGATTGGGACATGCAGGTATGCCTCTTTTAGGTCTAAAGTCACAAGCCAAGCCTTCTTGCCCAGCATGGGCAGAAGCTGCTGTAGAGTCAACATTTTGAATTTTGGTATATCCATAAATGTGTTTAGAATAGATAGGTCCAGTATTGGTCTCCAGGTCTTGTCTTTTCTTGGGACCAAGAAAAGTCTTGAATAAAGTCCTTGTCCCTACTCTCGCTCTGGTACTTGTTGAATGGCCCTCATGTCCATGAGGGATGAGACTTGCTTTTGTGCCTCTGCCCATTGATGTTTTGGCAGGTCTGGCCAACCGTTTGTCCTTGGCAGGGTATGGAAGTGGAACTTGTAGCCTTGTGACACTGTGTCTAGGACCCATTTGTCCTGGGTTATGTGCCAATTTTGAGAAAAAAGTGCTAGTTTTCCCCATAAAGGTGCTGCCAGAAGATAAGTGCTTGGTGCAGGTAGGGGGAAGTCATTGGGACTGTTTCCTGTATGGCTGCGATTTGTCTTCTCCACTTTTGGAGGTAGAAGCACCCCATTGTTTAGACCTGTACGAATCTTGGGGCTGGGATCTGCCTCTTGGGCGACTATCTGCCCCTTTGTGGTCTGACACTGGAAAGGACCAATTTTTTGTAGGCTAGTGTCTGCTAAATCTAGGTGGCTATACCTGTAAGAAATCCTTAACCGTTTGCATAGATTTAGTTTTGTCCTCCATTTTCTTTAACACCTCTTCTGCTTTAACACCAAACAAGGTATCATGCTGTAATAGGGCATCTAATAATTTTGCTTTGACATGATCAGGCAGATTTTGTTCCTTTAGCCAAGCATGCCTCCTGATGACGGAACCTGTAACAGCGGCTCTACAGGAGGTCTCCAAAGAATCAAAACCACATTGCAAAGTATGTTTTCCAACTTGTTCAGCTGCATGCAATAAATCCTGCATTTCTTTGTTTTTTGCACATTCAGAATTTATCAACATTTTCTGTTTAAGCAGTGACATAATATATTGCTGATATTTGAGCATATGAAACTAACAATTTAAAGCTCTTATAGCCAAGGTAGCAGAAGTGTAAATCTTTTTCCCCATCTGTCCAAAGCCCTAGAATCCCTGTCTGACGGGGTAGGGTTTTTTGCAGCGGAAGCCTTGACCCCTTTGAGACCCTGAGAGATTGTTTCTGGGTCAGCAGCAGGGTTTTTGAAAAGGAATTTATGAGAGTCAGGAACTCTGTAGTACCTGTCCGGCTTAACAGGAGCTGGAGGTAAGGAGTCAGGGATCAGACTGGACTCTGAAAATACATAATCTACAATGTCTAACACAGGTGGAATAGCTAGGGGCCTGTGTTGTGGTAGTAAAAGGAAGTCTCTGGGACTTTTCTTAGATTCTGAAAAATCTTGGCTCTCCCAGTGAAAAATGCTCCCTCATGGTATGCAAAGTTTCCCCAAAAAGAGTAATCCTCAGGAGGAGAGGCTTAAGGGATAGATTCTTCAGCATCAGAATCCTCATAAGGAGGAAGAGAGCATTAATGATTGGAAGAGGAATCAGATGAAATGGAAACCTGATCTGAAGATTCATATTCTGCCTCTTGCCTAGGCCTTTTATCAGGTGGGGGATGGGAACCCCTGATCAAAGTAATTAAGTCTTCGGCCATTTTGAGCATCTGTTTTTTGGGCATGGAGGCCTGTCTATGAGGCTGTTGTACTTGTTTCTTTGTCTTTAAAGGTGCTTTAGTCTTTGCTTTTGAAGCTGAAGTCGTTTTAATGTATAATTGATTAGGTCTGAAAACACCCTCAGAAGCCGATGCCTGCTCAGCAGCTCCGGACCCATCTGAGGGAATAGTCTCCGAAGGTCCAATACCTTGAGCTTCCAACGGCCTAGTCGACTCCACGTGGGAGTCGGTAGCGGCCTGTGGGTCTAAAGTAGCGGGTGTCAGGGGCTGCGAAGGCACCTCACTGAGAACCGGTGACTGGCTTAGAAGAAGCTTCGTCGGTTTTGAACCTTGGATGCTTATCCTTTTCTTTGCTTTTCTTGTGAATTCCGGTAGTCGGATGGCTATCCGACGACATCGTATAATTAAATCTTCTGCCAAAATAGTGTAATGCGAGATCGTACCGACGCTTAATAGTGCGTTGGTTAAATCTAGCACAGACCCGACAACTAGCAACATTGTGGTCAGGGCCTAGGCAAGGAATACAGTAAGAATGAAAGTCCTTATGAGGTATTTGCTTCCCACAAGAAATACAATTATTAACTTTTTCTGACATCGGTCTGGAGCAAGAAAAAAAGTTTCCCCAACGGGGTACTTAGCTTTTGAAGAAGACTTCAGACCTGAAATTCGAACACGAAAATCTCAGCAGTCGGCCGACGGGCACTTGCGAACTGCTTATGCTTTAGGCACCGTGCGGCAAGAAAGACTGAAGAAAATGGCGTCGCCTTAATCTTTTTTACCCCTGGTGCACTGACGTCAGGGAAGAGGCGACAGCAACCGACGCCGGACCAGGACTTTGGAATTCAGGCCGATTGAGGGTAGCCTGCCAGCAGGATAACCCAAGTGTAATGACTGCAACAGTAAAACATGAAGAACATCTGCTTGACCTCAAACCTAGAGGCCAGAGGAAGATTCAAGGGGGGCATGTCTACAAACAATGGCAGACATGGAAGGATAGTTACTCTCAAACTTGAGAATAGGGAAAACAAAAATATGGTTCAGTTCCTGCAGTGCCTTACCCTTATCCTGAAGGGACTTAAGTCAGCAGCAACAGTCCCAAAAAGACATTTGTTTTCCAGAGATGCTTTCAAGAGCTTGGCCTTGATATCATCAGCCAAAGCCTAAAGATGTAGCTAGAAATAATGCCTCATCACTGAGCAAAAGCAGAAGCCCTGGAAGAAGCATCAGTTGCATCCTAGCTACATTTTCCTGAGCGGCAGGCAACTTGAAAAGTGGACTCTAATAGGGAAAGGGCAGAAACCTTCCCCTCAGAATCTGGAAGGTTAGAAACCACCCTAGTTCTAGGAGGGCCAAAACATACCTGGTCATACGAGTCTGGTTGTTAATGATCCTAAAGGGCATTGCGGCAGCAATTTAAACCTTCCTTCCAAACCTTTCCATAGCCTTACTATCTTTACTGGAAGGAAGTAGCTTAGTAGATGACAACAACTTAGGTTTGTCAAAAGAAACTAATACCACTGAAGGATCAGCAGAAGGGCACTTATGGAAATTTCCAGTCCTCAGGCACCTTGTAGCACCTATCAGGCTTCTTTAGTTCAGAAGGCTGACTGTCGGAAGTTGTAGAAGTTGCAGAAAAAGTATCCAAAAGTGCAGCCAAAACAGGACAGACATCTGACGGTTTGGGAGACTCCGTCTGTAGGAACTCACAGTAACTCTCTTGAATGTCAGAGACCTGGGAACATTCCCACTTAAAACAGTCTATCATGCAGGCAATAACAGCCACAAAAGACAACTCTTCTGAGTATGGACTCTAATTCTCTTCCTCCAAACTGTAGTCCAGGGAGAAGGAATATGGGAAAAATAGGCCTCTTGAGGAGGCTTCAAGGCCATAGGTTCATAGGTAGGTACTAGGCTATCGGCCCTGGGGCCTATACAAGCCCAGCCAAAAAGGTACCCTGGCTTTTGCCAGTCAAGAAAATGATTTTCCTGTGCCACTGTCAAGCAGAGCCACAGAAGTGATCCCCAGGGTGAATTTCCAATTTCCATCCAATCATAAAGATTTTTCTTGAATCATTAAAGAATTAAACCTAGAGTGAAATCCTGTGATTCAAGATGGGTATCCTTTACAACAGGGGAAAAGTGCTTTGTCGTCTGTTTCTTTTTCTGCAGGATGTCTGCCCAAAAAACTCAGAGGATCATGACTCAATAGTAGTGGTAGGAATTTTCTCCCTCACTAAAAATCCCAGGAATCCCCCTTTGCCACTCAGACATTTTCAGCAGACATCTGAACTGCTTTAAAGGACATGCGAGATTTCACAGTCAAGCTGGCCTGTAATGGGACCATGGCAGAGGAATCCTTAACAAGCACCAGACGTTCTTCAGGACTTTCTCTTGCCTCCAGAGAAATATCAGGGGGAGGCTGGACAGCAACCAGAATGGGCCTAAAATTTTTGGCCACCTTCATGGTAGACAACTGGGCCTTGGGATGGTAAGATTCAACCACAACACCCTGAAACAACAGCTTAAGTAATTGGTTCACAAGATATACTGACAAGGAGGGAGGATAACCTGGCAGATATAGCTCAACATATGATCATAGGAAGCACCCAAGCAGAAAAATGACACTGGTTATGACAGTCTTTATGGGGAATCCACTTCCCACACTTATATGTTCCCTTTTTGGATGACAAACACAAGACCACACAATAGTAAAAAGAGAAGAAACCTCAACAGGGCACTTATCTGGGAAAAAAAAAAAAACGGCTTGGTAACGAGCACAGTAGACGAGAGTACAATTAATGGTGTTTGGCCTGACGGCAAAGAAGTTCTGAGTGTTTGTGCTTGTATGTCACCTTAACTGGTGGCAAGGTAGCTCTGCATGTTTGCAGTCTGTCCGTCACCTTAATGCCTATCCCTTCCGCAGGGAGCATACGTGTGACTTACAGTGCCTATTAAGACCTAAAGGCTTTGGTATACTTGCCAGATGTTGGGCTATTCTTGGCAGGAGATCTCCTTAGGTGAAGAATACTCCAACAGTGACCTAGAAGGGCATCTTCATTATTAAACTTAATAGCAAGCTGAAGAAAAGTGAATTTCCAGAAATGCTTACAGAGAAAGATGCACAACAAGACTGACTTAATACTCTTGTTTCAGTTCAAAATATTTTAGTTTATTCTTTTTTCAAAGGAGCCAGAAGCAATCAACTCCCATTTCTGTCATACACAGAAAAGACAGCACTTAAACACAGGGTTTCACATCATGCTGCAAACTGCTTGCACTATTTAATGCACCCCCCCCCCCCCCCCCAATTACAGGCAAACAATTCTTGGCCGACACAAAAACCTCTCATTCAAAACTACTGCATTTTCCAACAGATTGGTTACGATTTTGTTACATATGCTCCAAGCTACATTAAAGATTAAATATGATTCTTGTGACTTTTATGACATCTTACAAATGCAATTTCATTCTGCTGTTTCTTCTGCAGCTTTCACACATCTAAAGTACATCTTACATAACTGTGTTATATTCTGGGCTATGAAAAGAAAAAAAAAAGTACCCAACACATTTTACATCAGTTTCTATCCCATGGCATCAGACATTTAGTTAAAACAGATGCTGCACAACAGCTGGGTTCTACATACCTATCACCCCCATTCCATAACCACAACACATATGTAGTGTCAGCAGCTCGACATGTAGCATACTTGTGTAGTGTCAGCAGCTCAACATGTGGCACACTTGCATAGTGCCAGCAGCTCAACATGTAGCACACTTGCATAGTGCCAGCAGCTCAAAATGTAGCACACTTGCGTAGTGTCAGCAGCTCAACATGCAGCACACTTAGCATAGTGTCAGCAGCTCAACATGCAGCACACTTGCGTAGTGTCAGCAGCTCAACATGCAGCACACTTGCGTAGTGTCAGCAGCTCAACATGTAGAACACTTGTGTAGTGTCAGCAGCTCAACATGCAGCACACTTGCATAGTGTCAGCAGCTCAACATGCAGCACACTTGCATAGTGTCAGCAGCTCAACATGCAGCACACTTAGCGTAGTGTCAGCAGCTCAACATGTAGCACACTTGCGTAGTGTCAGCAGCTTAACATGTAGCACACTTGCGTAGTGTCAGCAGCTCAACATGTAGCACACCTGCGTAGTGTCAAGCAGCTCAACATGCAGCACACTTAGCGTAGTGTCAGCAACTCAACATGTAGCACACTTGCGTAGTGTCAGCAGCTCAACATGTAGAGCACTTGCATTTAGTACTTGATCAGAAGACTGTGGTTTTATTCCAATACTGATAATACAGTGCAACATAATGAGAGGTGCTGCACTCCTGACTGCGCAGTCTTTCAGTTGAGATGGTAAACTAAAGTCCCATCTGAGTTGGTGGAAGCTTAGATGGATGTAAATCATCCCACTGAACTTAAGAGTAGGAATTCCTTTACTTCACATTGGTTTAATCACTATTTAGACATTCACTGTACATATACTTCGTACATGTTACATTCAACTTTTTCCCCCAGTTCTTTCATCCACAAACATTTTCTCATTTCACTAATTCTTCACCCTATTCTTCAAATTTATGTAAAACACCATATTGCGACAAATTACATTTTATCCAGTTTCTTAATTTCCATCTTGTTTCCACTGTTATATTTCCCATACAATATCATGCCCACCTCAACAGTTTTAAAACTATTACAATGTTTTGAAAATATTCCAAGATTTCACTTTTATAAACTGCTTTAATGTTTCTTATAGGTTCATAGGTTGGTACTGGGCTATCTGCCCGAAGGCATATATTAGCCCAGCCACGTTGTGCGGTATTCACCGCCCTTTTAGTAATTCCCTAGACCCTTGTACTAGCAGCTAGTACTCTTGGCCCCTATCTAGTAGTGCTGTTGGTGTGATCCCCAATGTGAACTTTCTGTTACCCATCCACTCATCAAGGTTCCTGTTGAAGAGTAATAGTGAGGGGCTCTGTCTTATGTAGATCGGGACCCTGTTCCATAGTAAGGGAAGTCTCTGCGAAGGGACTCTATCCCTCCAGCATGTTCTATTCATTGTTGTGTTGAGGTTTATATCCCTAGAGCGTGTAGCTCGAGTAGATTTGGTTTTGCTAAGATGGAGCAAGTTCAACAATTCTGGGTTGGACATGGCTCTGTACCTTAGACAGAGATCGCCTCTGAGAAAGCGGTACGCAACAGAGAACAGTCTTAGCTTTTTCAATCGTGCTGCATAAGGCAACTGTTTGAGGCCAGTAATCCTCTTGGTTAGGTACCTCTGTGGTCTCTCCAGCTGCTGGAGATGTCTAGCCAGGTACATTCCAATTGGTGCATTGTACTCAATAATTCTACATTGTATCTATTAAACATTTATTTGCCAGCAGTTTGGTAACTGGGTAGGGTGGGCACATCTATTGACCTTTTTCAGTCACAACTCTGGAACAATCAATGGAATGTAACATGTATACTAAAACACAGGGTGCAGCAGTACAAAAAAAGTCGGTGAAATATAACTTGCATAGTAAATAGTAAACATAGTACTGCACATACAACGGTTTTAGCACTTCAATAATTTATAGTACAGCAAGAGACGTTTCTACTTACAAGTTAATCAACAGCCCTTTAGAAGAGGACAGTGGTTTTAAAAAATTTATAATGCTACATTGGTGTTAACAGTACAGGCATTAGTCTGCGTCTTGAAAGCAGATGCACTTAGATTCCTTCTGCAACCATTTCCTAAATTTTGTCTAAATGCTTCCATCATTTCAAGGTGTCTTGTGTCCACAGGTAGTTAATTCCATATTATAGCTCCTAATCATAAATGGGCTTTTTCTCCAATAGCTAATTTGAATCAAGCACTGAGTATAGGGACAGCATTTTCTTTAATGCTCTTAAAGGAGCAGCTTTGTTTCTCTAATTTGGAATAGTCCTTTGACGGGTGGCAAGTAGTCAAGTGTAAGAATGTTAAATATCAGAGCACTTTGAGATGAGGACCTCTACTAGTAATAAAGTCAGTGGGCCTTTTCATATATGATACAGTGGTAGCAGCTTATATCTGTGAAAAAAGTGAATCTTCTGTTATTTTATAAATTGTGATTTTGAGGAAATGAATCCAATAATCACCATAAATCGTCCATTTTATTAAAAAACTCCAAACTTTTTTCTATTACTGATTTATTTTTTAACATCGTCCAATTTTTCCAAGGAACAATAACATTTCTTATATCAACTTTTTCTATTTCTATCTCAACTTTTTCTATTTCTATCTCATAATAAATATGAAAGATTGTATTGAATCATTCTCAACCTTCAACATTTCTAAAAGCCTTTTTCCCTTCCACCGACCTACACCTCATTATATTTTCCAAGTAGCAACATTCCTGTCACAGAATCTCTTTCATACACACTTATTAAACATTCAAAACATATATATATATATATATATATATATATATATATATATATATATATATATATAGACGTCAAAGACACAACTGGATTAAGAAAATTCATCACCCTTATCTTCATATACAATTTCCCCTTTCACTGGATTTAATTTTGCTCACCAAAAGAAGCAATAATTCACTTGCCACACAACTAAGAAATACATAAACATTACCAAAATAAGCTAACTACCCTAATACATGCATATAAACTAAATTTCTTAAATGAAAAACTTTAAACTATTCTGTCAATGCCCTCCTTTTTGTTTAGGTTTCCCCTCCAATGTTCCATTACAACCTGATAATTCACCAAAGCCCTTACTTTCCATTTAACTGTAACTCAATTTTTTCCATCATTTTTTGTCCTTAAAATCACTTCTTTCATCCACCATATTTTCCTAATTACGAACACTACATCTGCATATGCTATCATTAAAGGCAATCTCACCCCTTCTTTTAACCCCTACCTAGCATCTTCCAACTCCAATTTATAGGTTTTGTATTACTGCATTCATTATCAACACAAATCACCACAAATTCTATGGACAACCTTGATTTATCCTTTCCCCTAACCAGTCTACCAACACCGAAAAAAAAAATTAACACTGCTTTAACGACCTCTTTTTTCCCAAATTATTTTTTAAAAAATCAATACTATCAAATTAATTAACTTAATCACATATTATCCTTCTGTCACTTTTTTCCTTTATTATATAACCCACCATCTCTCACCATTTTCAGCATTTCAATCACCTTTTCCCTTTTATTCCACATATTCCTTCATTTAACCTTTCCTCTACAATAATGGTCTTTTCTGAAAATTTTTCACAAATGAATCTGGTATTTCCTTACAAAATGTATACCCAACCCATCTGGTCCAGGTGTTGATTCTTTCCTTTCCTTTGGAACCTCAACTCTCTCTCTAAAATCTCTCTCTATTCATTCCACTAATTCCTTTGTTTTATTTATTTTTCCAAATCCCTCCATTAACATTATTTTCCCCATACAAAGGTCACCCACTTGCACAACTAACATTATGACTGCCTTTATTATAATAAAATTACCAAACTTTGGAATAATCTTCCTCAATCACTAAAAATCCACACTATCATGAGTTCAAACAGCTACTAAACTACCTAGTCATTGGCTTTGCTCCTGTCATACTCCAGGTTAACTCCTCTGATCCTCATCCCACCTCCCTTCCACTCTACTAATGGTCTTCATCATCTTACTACTTCTCTCTGATCTCACTATCAAATCTTGGTTCTTATTAATCACTTCTCTAAATGGTGTTTGGCACCTCCGGAAATACACTGTATTCATAACTGTACACGGCTGGACTCCAATTTCAAGCCTGTACAACCTACAATTTCTTGTCTAGCATCTATTTGTGTAGTATGTTATTTGTCTTGTACCATCATGTTTCTAGTCTGCATTTAAGTCAATACGTGAGTTTGTGTTTTTAATATCATATGTAAATAGTGTACGGTTTTCTAGAGCTTTTCTCCCCGGGCCTCCACTGAAAATGGACTCCTGGCCCAGTTGAACTATTTCCTGATTAATAAGTTTAATAAATAAATGAATTAATACAATTTCTACATCTCTCTCTCTCTATAATACCATTACCAATAATTTCTTCTTGCTTATACATAACTCACCTTCCTCATCTTTCATCAGATTCATTATTCTTTACAGCTTTCCCTAAAAAAAAAGAGAGCTACTCTTTCTTACCATTAAAATATACCTGTCTAAATAGCATTGCCATCTTTTCCTTATTATATTTTTACAACTGTTCCGCTTCAGTATTACCATTTCCTAGTTCCAGTACTTTTAAACACTTATTTCTTTTTTCCTTGTTACAGTATCTTTTTTATATACTGTCCCATTTTCTAACTTCTTATATTCATCTTTTTGTACAATCTACCAATGTGGTAAATTGGTTGCTGTCACAGGGTCTTACTACAATTACTTCTTTTTAAACATTCCATACCCACAGTTTTTCCAGGCAATCTTTTAAACCACTTTTTTTCTTTCTTACATGTTCATTTCTCCTATTTTTGCCCATATCACCCTGTGGTATGGAAACTTTGCTTTTCCACATCCATCATTTATTTCTCTCATATCATCTGAATTAAAAATAATCTAGCTCAATTTGTTCTACACCTCGTGTGTGTGTTGCCCTTCTTTACCCATTTTAGTATATTTTCACAATTTCTCTCATTGTTTGGGCCATTTCTTTTCTTAAATTACAGTAAAACCCCCTACACTACAACAACATACATACCATCAAATATTTCTGCACCTCTTAAATTTAAATGAAAAAATGGTCTCCCTGTTACTACCACAATCTAAAATATAAACTTCATATTTTTAACGAAACTACAAATCCTGTTCATCAATCCTTTCCTACTAACCAAAAAAAATATTTCCCCACATCATTTCAAGTTCTAAACTTTTTCTAGCTTCAAATGATGTCTCGAGCCATCCTTTTAAAGCACGCACGCACAATTCTTTCATTTTCATACTATTTATATTTAAAGACAACGCTAACATTAACCATCTTCCTTTTCTTATTGCATTTTTTATCCCCTCTTTCGGATATCTTTGGCTTCTTCTTACCCTTCTCCCATTGACAAATAACTTTTCTGACTCCAAACTTCTCCGCCATCGTTTCCAACAATGCAAGCACATTCCTCATTAATGCATGTTTTCCTTCCTCTTCCCCTTGTTCCTTTTCTAACACACCTTTTAACTCCCTCTATCCCTATTCCTTCATTTTCACCCCCCCATTCAGCTACATTATTCTCCTTCCTTCTTGCAATAACTCCTGTATTTCTGTTTGTTCTTACTCATTACTCTTTTTGATTCTCTTTCATTAGTAAGAGGATAATAGAACCAAAAATGTGAATCACTACCCACACTTCCCACAAGCCTTACAGCTTTTCTCTAGCGAGACCATAATTCCCACATTTTCCATCTCATTACTACACTCCTGTAATTTAAAAAAAAAAAAAGACAAATCCTCACAAAAAACACACACTTTTGGTTGACCCTAATACTGAGCATTCCCTTTCTTTTCACTAATTATATAATGCACATGCTGAAAAGTTCAGTTGTGTACACTTTCCATAAATGCAGATGTTAAAGTGCATTCACTGAAGTAGTCATAACTGATGGGATTTCCTGCTGTGGAAGCCCGTGGTTGGTACAACCACCAGGGAATTTTCTCATCCTCCTGAAGCCGGCAACACCATGACCAATGTCAAGACATCTTGGTAAAGAGGCAGTCAGCTGGTGCCTTAACCTCAGTACTTTCTTGCCCCCAACAGACAGGAGCATCCAAAAAGGTCCATAAGGTCAATGGCCTAATCTCAGAAACTCCAAGGTATGTACAGAGGAAAAAGAAGGAACAATCTGCAACAAGAGAAGAATGTCTACCCCCATGTACACAATGTAATGTAAACAACTGTACTATGTTCTTAGTGTTTCACTGTTGCAGTCATAACTGATGAGTTGCTTCCTAAAGCTGAAAGGGGGGTGGATGAAAAGTATTATGAAGAGGAAAGAATGCCTTACAAAAAAGCAGTGGCTAATCCCGCTCTGGACTTGGAGAAGGATGAAAAGTGAAAATTTTGAAACTACGCAGAAAGGACCAAGTAGCAGCTTCCATAATGTCCTTAGTGGCCACCCCTTTTGAAAAGACTGTAGATGTAACAGTAGCTCTAGTGGAGTGAGAACTTGCAGAGTCTGGTGGTTTCTTTCCATGATGGTTGTAGCAAAGTACGATACAGTGGGAGATCCATTTCGAGATGGACTGTTTAGAAATTTGTCTCTCCTCAGCGCTACAGACAAATGCAACAGAAAGCTGGTCAGACGTCCTGACATTTTTCTGCTCTGTCCAAGTATTTATACAGTTGCCTATAAACATCCAATGTATGGTGGATTTTTTCTATTGTTAAGAGGGTTAGGAAAGAAGATAAACAAGTGAATGGTCTGGTTTAGAGAGATCTCATCACATTAAGCATAAAGGAAGGGCTGTCCCTAACACAGAGACTGTCAGGGTGAAAAGTGATGTAAGGTTTCACACAAATAAGGGCCTGAAGCTCTGAAACCCTTCCAGCTGAAGTAAGGGCTAGCAGAAAAACTGCATTCCATGCCAGGAATATGAGGTCTGCAGAGGCAGCTGGCTCAAAAGCTGTAAGGGTGAGCTTCTCTAGAATGAAATAGATCCCATGGGGAAACAGGAAGTCCTCTCAGGAATTTAACATGAGCAACCCCTCTCAGGAAAGGTTTCATACGAGGATGGGAGAAGAGGGGATGGGTTGAGCAATCAAATAAGCTGAAATTGCTGAAGCATCACTTTTAATAGAGAAATAAAGTCCACTGTCAAAAAGTCCTGCTACGTATGAAAGGGTCAGAAACATCTGAGCTTGAAGAGAGCTCAGTTTCTCTTGTATGCAACATATAGTGAATCTCTTCCATTTGGTGGAGTAAGATTTTCTTGTACTAGGTCTCCTGGCTTCTTTCAGAAGGGCCAGGACCGGCTTGTCAAGAGATGCCCCCCCCCCCCTCGGGGGCATTATCCAAGCTGTCAATTTGAGTGTGTTCAGGTTGGGGTGTATAACAGAGCCCTTGTTCTGTTTTAATAGGTCCACTCACTGGGGCTGCAATCATGGTTCCTTCTTGCTTGGGCCTAGCATTAGAGGGTACCAGTTATACCCTGGCCAGTCTGGGGCTATCAGAAAAACCCTTTGCCCTTCTTCCGTTATCTTCAGCAGTACCCTGGAGAGCAAAGGTGGGGAAGGGAGGCATAGAGGAAAAGGCCTATCCAAGGGAAGGATGACCGTTTTGGTCCTTATGAAAAACTTTTTCAAGTGAGAGTTTTCTTTTGTGGCAAAAAGATTCATCTCTGGCACATCCTACTCTTTGGCTATGCTGAGAAAAACTTCCTGATGCATTTGCCACTTGTGAGGGTCTGACAGACTCCTCTGTAGGTGATCCACCAGCGGATTTGTTTCTCCTGGTAGGTACTGAGCTTATAAGATGCAGACATAGGGAGTTTGCAGTTTCCCAAAGGTCCATGGCGAGGCAACAAAGAGGTTAAAAGTGAGTCCCCCACTGCTTGTTTATGTACCACAGTAACTATTTTTGTTCTCTCTCTCTTTACTATGAGTTCTCCTGGTTTCCACTGGTCTTTGATGGCAATCACATCTTTCTGGACTGCTACAAATTCTTTTAGATTGATGCTTGTTCCTGAACTGGGGTGTCTCATCTGCCGTGAGTCTGTAAGCTGTTGCAGTGAGCCCCAAGGCAGTTTCTGAGGCATCGTGGTCTGCGTTTGGTCCTGAAGGATAAACCTGAAAGGAAGGCCTGGGTTGAAGGAGCAGGCTTAGGCCCAACAGGCAAACTCTTTCCCGAGGCAAAGGAGCAGCTTTACCCTGAAGCTGAGGAATTGACAATGTTGGCACCACACATTTCTGAGGTACCACTGCAAATTCCTCATACGGAAGCTGGCCAGAAGAATCAGAAGGATGCAAGAGGCCATGTATCCCAGAGCTCTGAGGAACTCTCTGGCAGTGAGATAAATTCCCCTAGAAGGAGCTTTTGAAAGTACACAGAAAGGTAACCTTGTCTGGAGGAAGGAAGGTTTTCTAAAGAGGAAAGTCCAGCAAAGCTCCCAGAAAACAATCCTGTTTGTGGAGATGTTCTGTGACTTTTGGGTATTGATGGTGAACCCCAGTGAAGTCCGGACCTCTTGGGTATAAAATAGATCTGCTTTAAGTTTTTCTAGATTTATTTCTTGAATGAAGCAGTCATCTAAGTACGGGTAAATCTGAAAGTTCTTTGACTTGCAGAAGGCTACCAATGGGACTAAGCATTTTGTGAAAACTGTGGGTGCAGCAGACAAGCTGAAGAGCAGAGCTCAAAAATTAATGACTCACAGCAGCTCTGAAACAAGAGCATCTTGTGATATTTTTCTATGGGAATATACAGTATGCATCCTTTAGCTATACTACTATAATGTGAGCAATGGGTGAGATTGTGGGCAGCAACTGTTGGAAGGGTTAGCATTTTGAATTTCAGTACCTGCAAGAATCTGTTGCGAATTGACAGGCAACCAAGTACCCTCTTTTTCTGAGGATGAGAAAAGCCTTGAATACAATCCCTTTCCTCAAAGTGTTGTGTGTGGTTCCACAGACCATTGGGTGCACAGCAGCTGTATTTGCTTTAAGGCCTCCGTTTGTTGGTTGTGTGGAATATCTGGGAAAACTGATCGAATTAGAGGCTGCCAGAAGTGATGTTTGTAACATCTTTTTATGATTTTCAGTACCTACTTATCCCTGCTAATGAGAGTCCAGCTCTTTAACAGGAGGGACAGCTATCCTCCTAGTCTGGAGGGGGGGGGGGGGTACAGTGATTTGAAGGGAGAGGAAAAGCGAGTCTCATGGAAGAGTCAAGACTGCTTCCTGCTGGGTCTCTGTTGACGGGATCACACAGGCCTATTGGAATTTGCCTGCCACTGTCTTGGTCGTTAGTGCTGCCTTTCACTCCTGTCCCTTTGAGGTCTCCTTTGTCTAGGCTTATGGCTGGGAGGCTGAAAGAACCACTGTTAGTTTGGGTAATTGTGGCTAAAACGGGGAGGTTGAACCTGAAGAAGGTCCTTGACCATTTGCATAGACTTGGTCTTATCATCCATCTTCTTAAGCAAATACTCGCCTTGAGGTCAAATAGGAAACTTTTGTCCAAGGGAGCGTCCAAGAGACTATTTCACATATTTAGGAAGAGAATGTTCCCCTCAGCCAGGCATGTCTTCTAATAGCGGATCTTGTAGCTGCTACCTTGGAACCTTCCAGGGCATCATAGCTACAATGCAGGGAACCACTTAGTTACTTGAGAACAAGAATTTCATAAGTCTAGCGGTTCCTTGAAAAGGGCTTTATTTTCAATCCCCATTAGTATTTGCTTCAACTGCTCCAAAATGGTTTACTGATACTTCACCATACAAAACTGGCAATTTAAATCCCTCATGACCAGGGTAGCAGAGTGTAGACTATTTCTGAACCAATCCAAGGCTCTGCGTTCTTCATCAGTTGGCAGCGGATTTTTACAAGTGCGAGCTTTTGCTCCCTTAGGACCCTGAGTCACCACTTCACAGTCTGCTACAGGGTTCTTGAAAATGTGTCTCTGAGGATCTAGAACGTTGTAGAATCTATTACGTTTCTGAGAGGTGGGGGTAGGGAATCTTGCTGTAAAGAAGAAACTAGTAAGACATCGTCCACTACCTCTAAGAGAGGAAGAATGGAAAGAGGTTCATGTGCAGGAAGTTTAATTCCTTAACCCTTGTCTTGGATTATGGATAGCCTGTACTTCCCATTTAAAGTGTCCCCTCAGGGTATGAAGGCCCTCCACTAACGAAATGTCCTCAGAGAGAAGCTGAGGCAAGGTTCTCATCAGAATATGAATCCCTATAGAAAGCAAGAGATAAACCTTCAAGGGTGGATTCATCAGTATACTCCTCAAAATCAAAGGATTCAGAAGACTCCTTTGAGGAGATTTTCCTTTGACTTTTACCAAGAGTAGATTTAGGGACAGAACCTGGGATTGGAAAGTGTGTGGATCTCACTATCCCCAGCTAAACTAACAAGGTCCTGTTGATGAGCCTGAGTTTGGGAGTGGTAGCCTACAAGTCTCAGCTGGGGAAGGCTGGATGCAGCCTTTTTATGCGAGGCCTTAGGCTTGGTCCTAATGGCAATGTCCCTGTTAAGGCCAGGACACAGACGGACAAGCTAAATCCCATAGATGGTGAACTGAGGCAATCTCCTGATAAGAGACTGCAGACACCCTTTCAAAAGTTTTAGAGTGGTCACTGGAAGGCTGGTACCTGAAAAGCTGCTCTGGACCCAACCAACGAGCTATGGCTTGTGAGGAAGTAGAGGTACCAGGCTGCTTGTCAGACTTTGAACAGGTCTTGATAGAGGCATGCGCCACAGCCTTGGTCATCAAGAGGGGACTGCCAAAGTGTCTCACCTTCCTCAATATTAAGCCTAGGTGGACTGGCAGAGGGTGAATGAGCACTGTCCGGTACCCTAAGTTTTGGGCACTTTTCCTTCTTACACATAGGGGGATAAACCACAGCCCGACCAGTGGATGACAAACACAAAAGCCCTAGTGACTCATGAAAGTGCTTATATAAATTCTCAGCACAATCCCTTTAACAATCTACCTTTAAAACCATTAGGAGTAATAAGAATTTTATTCAGACTAAATTCCAAAATGAACTTAACTCATGTGACTGGACTGACCTAAAACTACTTCCACTAGATGAAGCAGTCTCGTACTTTAAATTTCTTGCTATCCTGGATAACCATACTCCCAAACGTACTATCAGAACCAATAATAAAGTAGCACCATGGCAGTCCAACGAAACAAGACAAAAAAATTATTTGCAAAAACAAAGCGTGGGCCTCCTAGAGAACCACTAAATACCCAAAAGACCACCTCATATATAAACAGTTAAGAAATGATACAAAGCAGTCCATTATTCTAGACAAAAAAAGCTACTACTGTAATCTGCAACAAAAGCACCAAAATCAAGCACAAAATTCTGGTCAGGCATAAATAAACTTCTCCACCCAGGTCAATCATCTACCCCTACCCCTTGACTACCCTCCAAAAACCTCCTAAAACTGTTGCCAACACCTTTAACACTTTCTTTACAGAAACCGTGCAATCCCTTGCCAACAAACCATCTCCCAATACCCCAAGTTCCACCAATCCCGCACCCCATAACACCCCCTTCAAGTTTGACCCAGTACAAACATCTTTTATTAGGTCCCTACTTAAGAAAAGTACAGTTTTGTACCTACCATAAATGTAGATGTTCGAGGATCCACATTGCTGCAGTCCTAACTATTGGGTAGTCCGCTGTCCAGTCGGCCCGAATACCAGAGTATATGGCTGGCGTCGCGGTCAGGCGCATTAGACTGCCAGGGTACTAATGCGCATGACGTCATATCCTCAGTCTTTTCTTGCCCCAGATGTCAGAAGACCCTAAAAAGACAAGGCCCAACATACCTGCACCAAAAATATGTACAATATATACAAAAATATATACAAAAATACCAGCATATAACGTCACCTACACAACCACCCCTAAACACAGAGGGAAGGAGGTGCAGCAATGTGGATCCTCGAACATCTACATTTATGGTAGGTACAAAACTGTACTATGTTCTTCATTCCACATTGCTGCAGTCCTAACTATTGGGTAGAATCCCAAAGCAGAGGTAAGGGAGGCTGGCAAATCATAAAGGAGCAGGAGCTGACAACATGCCTTGCAAAATAGCTGTGGCAAAACCAGCCCTAGACTTAGAGTAGAGAGGAAGGTGATAATGCTTAGAGAAAGTATGCACTGAACTCCAAGTAGCTGCCTCCAAAATATCCTTAGTTGCCACCCCTTAGAAATGCTGTTGAAGTGGCAGTAGCCCTAGTGGAATGAGGCCTAATCCCAGCTGGAATCTCCTTGCCATGATGGGAATAACAAAATGCAATGCAAAACCCAATCCACCTAGAAATAGTTTGTTTTGACACAGGCTTGCCCTGCGAACTCAAAGCAAAAGAAACAAACAACTGCTGAGACTGCCTAAAATCCTTAGTCCTGCTTAAATAATAACGCAATTGCCTGTGTACATCTAAAGTGTGCAAAATCTTTTCCCCTTTATTTTGGGGTTCTGCATAAAAAGTAGGCAAATGAATAGTTTGGTTTAAAGCCACACTAGAAACCACCTTAGGCATAAAGGAAGGATTGGTACGTAATGATACCCTGTCCTTATGGAAAATCAAAAAGGGCTCTACTGCCATAAGGGCCTGCAACTCAGACACCCTTCTTGCAGAAGTAATAGCCAACAGAAAAGCAGTCTTCCATGACAAGTATTTCAATTCAGCAGTAGCCGAGGCTCAAAAGGTTGTAGAGTAAGTTTTCCAACACAAAATTGAGATCCCAAGCAGGAGTAGGAGCTTGGGGGTCTTATATTCTTTGCCCCTCTGAGAAACTGCTTGAACAAAGGATGCGAAAACAATGGTGGGTCACAATCATAGTGAGCTGAAATTGCTGCAGCATGAATCTTGATGGAAGAGAAGGACAAACCTTTGTCCAATAACTCAGTAAGATATTGAAGAGCCACACTCAAATTAGGCTCAAATCTCTAAATTCTTTGCTGTACTCCAAAATAAAAATCTCTTCCATTTTTCTGTACACTTTCCTTGTACTAGGTCTTCTAGCTTCCATAATCACATTTAAAACTTGTTGAGGAAGTTGAGACCTGCTGTGTGTCAACATAGAATATGCCAGGCTGTTAGATGAAGAGAGTGAAGCTTGACATTGAGGAGATGACCGTCCTTCTGAGACAACAGATGTGGAATCAAAGGTAAAGGCCATGGAGGCTTCCTTACCAGACTCCTTAGTAGTGGATACCAGTGTTGCCGAGGCCAATCTGGAGCTATTAAAATCATCCTTGGCTTGTCTTGTCTGACCTTTAAGAGCACCTTTGGAAGAAGAGGCAGAGGTGGAAAGGCATACACATGAAGATTTTTCCAACTGAAAGACAGAGCATCCACTTTCCAAGCTGTGTGATGAAACCCCTTTGTGCAAAACTTTGGCAGCTGGTGGTTTAGTGGAGAAGCGAACAGATCTATGTCTGGAGTTCCCCATGACACTGTCAATTTCTGAAATACATGAAGATCCAGTTTCCACTCGTGGGGATCCATGATTTGTCTGCTTAACACATCTGCTAAGGAGTTCTGTGCTCCGGCAGAAACCTTGCCTGAAGAGTTAGTTGCAAGCTGAGCGCAGTCTCCCATAAAATCATTGCTTGCCTGCATAGAGGATAAGAATGTGTTCCCCTTGTTTGTTGATGTACCACATGACAGTTGTGTTGTCTGTTAGAATCAACACCTGCCCTGGAAGAAGTAACTCCTTGAAAGCCATTAATGCAAACTGGACTGCTAACATCTCCTTCATGTTGATATGTAGATGCTGTAGTCTGGCAGGCCACTTGTCTTGTATCCACTTTCCATTCAGATGAGCTCCCCAAGCAATGTCCGAGGCATCTGTCGTTAAAATCTGACTCGCCTCTGGCCGGGTCACAGAGAGTCCCTTGTTTAGGTGACATTCCTGAGCCCACCACAAAAATTCTTTTTGAAGGCAAGGTATTATTTGAATGACAGTGTCCAAATCCTGGCAGTGCTGTGTCCATACCATTGCAGCTTCCTCATATGCAGTTTGGCATTGGGAAGCACCAGAATACAAGATGCCATGAACCCTAATGCTTGAAGGACTGTCCTTGCAGTCAGCACGGACTGATGAGATAGTTGATGGAAGTAAAGGGATAGACTCTTTTGTTTGTCCGGGGTTAAAAAGGCCATCTGGGCTGCTGTATTCAGTCTCACACCCAGAAAGCACATGTCTTGAGAGGGTACTAGACTGGACTTTATTTCGTTCACAGAATACCCTAGGCATCTTAGCACTGCTATAACATATTCCAGATGCTGTAGAAGTTCTTCCTTTTCTTGAGCCAGAATCAGGCAGTCGTCCAAGTAAGGATAGATTTGAATTCCTTTTAGCCTGAAGTAAGCTATCACTGGAGCCAGAACCTTTGTGAATACTCTGCCAGTAGATAAGCCAAAGGGCAATGCAGAGAACTGATAATGAGAATTTCCAGCTCGAAACGCAGATACTTCCTGCAACTTATTCTTATAGGCACATGAAGGTAAGCTTCCTTGAGATCTAAAGTTACCATCCAGTGATCTTTGCCCAGCAGAGGTAAAAGCTGTTGTAACGTCAACATCTTGAACTTGGGAATGTCCAGATAAGTGTTGAGGATAGATAAATCCAAAATTGGTCTCCACGTGTTCCCCTTCTTTGGTACTAGGAACAGGCGAGAATAAAATCCTAGGCCCCTTTCTGATACAGGGACTGGCTGAATGGCCCCTATTTGGAGCAACAGAGAAATTTGCTCGTGAGCCTCTTTCCTTTGTGGAGTAGGAACGTCTAGCATGCCTTTGAAAGTGGGTAATGTATGGAAATAAAACCTGTAACCGTGGTGAATGATATCCAACACCCATCTGTCTTGAGTAATTAAATCCCAATTTTCTTTGAAAAGAGACAGTCTTCCTCCCAGAGGAGCTACCAGACGAGAACCTACTGGCAGCTGAAAAGGCAGGGCATTGGGTCTGTTGGACTGACCCCTGCCCTCACCAGAAGTTGGAGCAGGTGAACTCCCTGTCCTAGGCCTAAAAGAACCTTGAGCTCTGCCCCTACGCCTAGACCTACCCCTAGACTGGGAATCATAAACAGGATATGTCCATCCCTTAGTAGGCCAATTTCTACTAAACTTGGCTGCACCTGCAAAAATCTTTAACAGTTTGCATAGACTTAGCTTTGTCCTCCATTTTCTTTAAAACTGCTTCCACAGGCAACCAAACAACACATCAGACTGTAAAGGAGCATCCAAAATCCTTGTCTTAACATGTTCAGCTAAATTCTGATCCCTCAACCAGGCATGCCTGCGAAGAACAGAACTAGTGGCAGCCACCCTCGAGGAGGCCTGTACAGCATCAAAACCACATTGCAAAGAATGCTTACCCACTTGTTCAGACACATGAACTAAATCCAGCAACTCTTTACACTCAATACCTTCCGCCAAAGCATCCACCTTAGATTTCAGTTGTGAAAGGAGATAATTTTGATATTTTAGCATGTGAAACTGACAATTCAACGCCTCATGGCTAAAGTGGAAGAAGTATACACTTTCTTTCCCCATCTATCCAAAGCCTTTGCCTCTTTATCAGTGGGAACAGGGTTTTTAACCACAGAGGCCTTAACACCTTTAGGTCCCTGAGAAACAGTTTCCGGGTCTGCCCTAGGACTCTTAAAAGATACTTATGAGCTTCAGGCACCCTATAGTACCTATCAGGTTTAACAGGAGCAGGAGGCAAAGAATCAGGGTTCAGGGAAGCCTCTGCAAAAACATCTTCCACCACATTCAACACAGGAGGTATAGCTAAGGGCCTATGCTGGGGTAAAACAAGAATTCCCTAAGCCTTTTCCTGAATCAGAGTAATCCTGGCCTTCCCATTTAAAGTGCTCCCTCATGGAATGCAGAGTCTCTGAAAATGAGAAATCCTCAGGAGGAGAAGCTGTAGGAGTGGAATCATCCACATCAGAATCAGAATAAGGAGGGTACTCCTGCAAATCTTCCAGAAGACTCAGAAGCCTCTGAACACTGTTCAAAACTATCAAACTCAGGTTCCACCCTAGGCCTCTTATCAGGGGGGGGCATAGAACCTCTAATCATAGTAATCAAATCTTCTGCCATTTTAAGCATATGTTTCTTAGGCACAGAGCCTGAAGTGGTAGGAGAAGCCCCCACTGAAGCTAAGCTTGGCCTACCTCTCAAAGAAGCTTTGGAAACAGAAGGAGAGGCTCTAACTACCTTAGGAAGAGAGGGAAGAACAGTTACCTGAGAAGCCCCCTCAGCCTGGCCTACCTCCTGAGAAGGCACATCCTGTAACAGTAAAGTCTCTGCCTGAGACTCCAAAGAAACTCCTGGCAAAACCTCTGGCTCCACTGAACCTTCTAAAGAACCACTGCCGGTTCATCAACCCTAGGCTTCGCTGTTTGTCCTTGCGCTTTTCGGAGCATCCGACGGCATTTTATAATTGCAACGCTTCCCAAACACTAACCTGGCACAGTCTAACCTTCTCTTAATAGTGCGTTTGTTAAACCTAGCACAAGAGCGGCATCCAACAACGTCGTGCTCAGGCCCTAAACAAGGTATACACAAGGAATGGTAATCCCTATGAGGTATCTGTTTACCAGAAGACATACAGTTATTCACTTTTCTGACATCCGGTTAAATACTGAGGCAAGAAAACCAAAATGTTCCCAACGGGTACTTAGCCAACTCTGATTCGGTCTGAAACTCCGACTTCAGAAAATTTCAAAAACTGCTTCTGCATCGGACCATGCGGCAAAAAAGACTGAGGATATGACGTCGGTCATGCGCATTAGTACCCTGACGTACTGATGTCAGTCTAATGCGCCCTGACCGACGTCAGCCATATACTCTGGTATTCGGGCCGACTGGACAGCGGACTACCCAATAGTTAGGACTGCAGCAATGTGGAATGAAGAACATCTGAAACCCACCACCCTTTCAGCAGACCTACTACCCACAGAGTATCTAAAAAGCCGCTAATGAAACAGCATACCCCATTTCGATATTAATCAATAAAATTATTCTCGAAGCTTCTATTCCCTCCATATGGAACATCTCCCACATTATTCCTCTTCATAAAGGGGGAAAATTCCACTGAACTCTCAAATTACAGGCCTATAGCCATCTTGTCACCCTTGGCTAAAATAATGGAAAAATGTATCCATAAGCAATTTCTTGCCTATCTTAATCAGAACAATCTCCTAGCCCCCTCCCAGCACAGATTTAAACCTTGCCATAGTACAACCTCAGCCCTTCTCTCACACAATAAATCAAAAAGTACAGTTTTGTACCTACCATAAATGCAGATGTTCGAGTGCTAATACAGCTGCAGTCATAACAGATGGGTTCTCCTGCCGTCAGGCGAGTCCTCGGTCGGCCGAATTCCAAAGTCTTGGTCCGGCGTCGGTTGTTGTCGCTTCTTCCCTGACATCAGAGCGACAGGGGTATAAAAGAACCAGCCGACGCCATTTTCTTCAGTTTTTCTTGCCCCAGATGTCAGGTGCCCCCAGAAGGAAGGCAATACATAAAATTATGTAATAATGCAATGCAATATAATCAAAAAACAGTAGTTGCAAGCAAACACACCATAAAAGAATACCCCTAGAGGGGAAGGAGGGAGGGAAACCTGGACTGCAGCTGTATTAGCACTCGAACATCTACATTTATGGTAGGTACAAAACTGTACTATGTTCATCGTGCATACAGCTGCAGTCATAACAGATGGGTAGAATCCCAAAGCTAAGAAAGGGGTGGTAGGCACTAGGTGGAACTAGGAGGAGCCAAAATGCCCTGCAAGACTGCAGTGGCAAAGCCTGCTCTAGATTTGGAGTATAATGGTAGGTTGTAGTGCTTGGAGAAGGTATGCACAGAACTCCAAGTGGCTGCATCCAAAATATCCTTGGTAGGAACTCCTCTGAGGAAGGCTGCAGAGGTGGCTGTGGCCCTGGTGGAATGAGTTCTAATGCCTGTACGTACAGTTTTGCCATGAAAGGAATAGCAAAAGCGTATGCAGTGGGCTATCCATTTTGAGATTGTCTGTTTGGAAATTGGCTTTCCTTGAGCTCCTACCGCATAGGCCACAAAAAGCTGTTCTGATTTTCTGAAAGGTTTTGTTCTGTCCAAATAATAACGCAGTTGTCTGTGGATGTCCAAGGAATGTAGTAATCTCTCCCCTTTGTTTTGAGGATTAGGATAAAAAGTAGGTAAATGTATGGCCTGATTTAAAGCTACCCTGGATACCACTTTAGGCATAAAGGACGGGTTGGTTCACAAGGAAACTCTGTCCTGATGGAAGATGATAAAAGGCTGGACAGCCATGAGAGCCTGTAGTTCTGAACTTCTACGAGCTGAAGCGACAGCCAGAAGGAAAGCTGTTTTCCAGGACAAATATTGTAAATCTGATGAGGCAGCTGGCTCAAAAGGAGGCAAAGTCAGTTTTTCCAGAATGAAATTAAGATCCCAAGCAGGTATTGGTTGTTTCCTTGGAGATCTTAAATTCTTAGCCCCTCTGAGGAACTGTTTTAATAGAGGGTGAGAGAATAAAGGTGGATCAGTGTTGTATTCTGCAGAAATGGCTGAGGCATGGATTTTGATGGAGAAGAACGAAAGTCCACTGCTTAGCAGTTCAGCCAAATATTGTAGTATTTGAGGTAAATTCAGTTTTCCAGGGTTCTGGCCCTTTTTCTCATCCCAGACACAAAAACGTTTCCATTTTGCGGAGTAAGCTCTTATAGTTGATGGCCTTCTGGCCTCCAAAATGACATCCTGCACCTCCTTGGAGAGTAGGGCCTGCTGTGATGCTAAGGAATCTTCCATGCGGCTAGATTGTGTTTTTAGCTGACTGTGAAGAGTTTTGAAGCTGTGCTGAGTCAGAAGAGGAGGCATTAGAGGCAGGGTCCAAGGTGGGGAATGCGTCAGGCTCCTCAGGAGTGGGTACCAGTGTTGTCTTGGCCAGTCCGGAGCAATGAGGATCATCTTTGATCTGTCTGCTCTGGTCTTCAATAGGACTTTGGGCAGCAGAGGAAGAGGCGGGAAGGCATAAACTGTCATTGATGTCCAACTGAAAGAGAGAGCGTCCACTTTCCAGGCCTTTGGATGGAAGATCCTTGAGCAGAATTTTGTCAATTGATGATTTTTGTGGGAGGCAAAAAGTTCTATGTCTGGCCTTCCCCATTCTTGGATTATTTCTGTAAAAACTTTTGGATGCAACTTCCATTTGTGTGGATCTGTCATATTCCTGCTTAGGTTGTCTGCCAGCGTGTTTTCCTTGCCTGGCAAGTATTGTGCTTGTAGTTCCATTTGTAAGTCCATGGCCATGTTCCAAAGTGACATGGCCAGTCTGCATAGGGGATAAGAATGTGTTCCTCCCTGCTTGTTTATGTACCACATAACTGTGGTGTTGTCCGTTCTCATAAATAGTTGACCTGGTTGCCGAAGGTCCTTGAAAGCTATAATAGCATTTATTACTGCTAGCATTTCTTTTTGATTGATGTGAAGGTGCTTTTCTTTTTGGGACCATTTGCCCTGAATGCACCAGTCTGTCATGTGCGCCCCCCCAGGCGTAGTCCGAGGCGTCTGTTGTGATGACTTGATTTGCTTGAGGCTTGCTGAATGGAAGACCTGTGTTTGCTTGACATGCTTGAGCCCACCACAGAAATTTCTTTTGCAGACAAGGAATTAGTGGTATTATTGTTTCCAAACTGTGGCTGTGTTGAGACCATATGTTTTTTAGGTACCATTGTAGTTTTCTCATATGCAGCTTTGCACATGGGATTAGTAAGATGCAAGATGCCATGAATCCCAGAGCCTGCAGGATTTTCCTTGCAGTCAGCCTGGTGCAATTTGCCAGTGTTCTGAAATATTAAATTAGTTGCCCCTGCTTCTCTGGCATGAGGTAGGCCATCTGGGTGTTTGTGTCCAAATTGGCACCCAGGAAAATTATCTTCCAAGAGGGTATTAGCCTTGACTTCTCTTTGTTGACTGTGTATCCCAGAGAGTTTAATAATATTATTACATAAGCCAGATGTTTCAGAAGAATGTGTTTGCTGTCCGCTTGGATCAGGCAGTCGTCCAAACAAGGGTATATTTGTATCCCTTGAAGTCTGCAGTAGGCAATTACTGATGCCAGGCATTTCGTGAATACTCTGGGCGCAGTAGATAAGCCAAAAGGCAATGCAGAGAGAATTGATTATGGGTTGAACCTGCAAGAAATCTGAGATATCTTCTGCAATTTTGTCTGATTGGGACATGCAGGTATGCCTCCTTGAGGTCCAATGTTACCAGCCAAGACTCCTTGCCCAGCATGGGAAGAAGTTGCTGTAGAGTGAGCATCCTGAATTTTGGTACGAGTAGGAATGTGTTTAGGATGGAAAGATCCAAAATAGGTCTCCAATCTTTTCCCTTCCTTGGCACCAGAAATAGCCTGGAATAAAAACCTTGACCTTGTTCGTGCGTAGGTACCTCTTGAATAGCTTTCATGTTTATAAGATCTGAAATTTGCTTTTGTGTCTTTGCCCTTTGATTGTGTGGCAGGTTTGTCATGCCTCTCATTTTCGGAAGGGTATGAAAATGGAATTTGTAGCCTCTCTTTATAATGTCCAGGATCCATTTGTCCTTTGTGACAACATGCCAATTTTTTGAGAATAGTGCCAGCTTTCCTCCTAAGGGGGCTGCCATTTGAGACCTGGTTGGCATGCAAAGGGGTAAGTCATTGGGTTTGCTTTCTGAAAGATTGCGAGTTGTCCTCACCACCTCTTTGTGTAGGAGCTTGCCATTGTCTGCCTCTGTACGATCCTTGTGATTGTCCTCTGCCCCTCGGGTGCCTGTATCTGCCTCTTTGGGGTCCGTTTGTGGCAAGAAAGGACCAGTTTTTCGAAGACCAATTTCTACTAAAACGTGGGGGTTGAACCTGCAGAAATTCTTTCACAGTTTGCATTGATTTAGCCTTTTCATGCATTTTCCGTAATACTTCCTCAGCATTTGCCCCAAATAGTACATCCTTTTGAAGACAGGCGTCTAGTGATTTAGCTTTGACATGATCAGGCAAGGCTTGTTCCTTGAGCCAGGCATGCCTACGTATGACTGAGCCTGTAACAGCAGCTCTACATGAGGCCTCTAGAGCATCAAAAAGTACAGTTTTGTACCTACCATAAATGTAGATGTCCGATAGGTATGCATCTGCAGTCATAACAAATGGGTTGTCCTGCCTCAGGCAGCCCTTCGGTCAGTCGGATTCCAAAGTCTGGGTCTGGCCTCGGCTGATGTCACACTTCACCCGACGTCATAGCTGCTGGGGTATAAAGGCATCAGCCGACGCCATTTTCCTCAGTGTTTCTTGCCCCAGATGCCAGGTGCCCTCTAGGAAGGCTAAATTTGGATAAATGCAGATAATTCCAAACAGTAGAAAGCAAAATATATATACATATATACATACAAACAAATACACCATAATAGATTCCCCCAGCTAGCTAAAAGAGGGTAAGTACCCTAGGAATACCACAGAGGGAAGGAGGGTGTAATCCTGACTGCAGATGCATACCTATCGGACATCTACATTTATGGTAGGTACAAAACTGTACTATGTCCTTCAAGGATGCATCTGCAGTCATAACAAATGGGTAGAATACCATAGCCAAACTGGGGAGGAGGCACTAAGATAATGATGGTGTAGTTAAGATCCCTTGTAAAACAGCAGTTGCAAAACCTGCTCGGGATCTGGAGTATAAAGGAAGATTATAATGCTTGGCAAATGTATGCACGGAGCTCCAAGTAGCAGCTTCTAAAATGTCTTTGGTAGCCACTCCTCGTAGGAAAGCTGTAGTGGTGGCTGTAGCTCTTGTGGAGTGAGGCCTGATATTTTCAGGAGTTGTCTTTCCATGAAATGAGTAGCAGAATCGAATGCAATTTCCTATCCATTTTGAGATTGTCTGTTTTGAAATTGCTTTTCCTTGCACTCCTGTTGCATATGCTACCAGAAGCTGGTCAGTTTTTCTGCTGGCCTTGGTTCTGTCCAGATAGTATAGCAGTTGTCTGTGTACATCCAAGGTGTGTAGTAGTTTTTCCCCCCTGTTCTGTGGGTTGGGGAAGAATGTAGATAAATGTATGGCTTGGTTCAAGGATACCCTGGATACCACCTTTGGCATAAAAGTAGGATTGGTTCTCAGAGACACACTATCCTGATGGAAGATAAGGAAAGGCTGCACTGCCATTAATGCCTGTAACTCAGATACCCTTCTTGCTGAAGTGATTGCTAGCAGGAAGGCAGTTTTCCATGATAAGAACTGTAAGTCTGCTGCTGCTGCTGGTTCAAAAGGGGGAAGTGTTAATTTTTCTAGCACAAAATTGAGATCCCATGCAGGCAAAGGTGGTTTTCCTTGGAGGCTTTACATTTTTGATCCCTCTCAAAAATTGTCTGAGGAGAGGGTGAGAGAAGACAGGAGGATCCATGTTGTACTCTGCTGAAATTGCTGATGCATGTATCTTAATGGAAGAATAGGAGAGGCCATTGTGGAACAGTTCTGCTAAGTATTCCAGGATGTGTGCTAGGTTTGCTAGTGTGACATTTTCTCCCTTTTCTGCACTCCAAATGAGGAATCTTTTCCATTTGGCTGAATATGTTATCCTTGTGGAGGGTCTGCGAGCCTCCAGGATAATGTCCTTAACCCTCTGAGATAAAACAAGTTGGTTTTGTTTTATGCAATTTTCCAAGCAGTTAGCTGCAGTGTTTTTAAGTTTGGATGCAGGGTTTTGTAATTGTTCTGCATTAGAAGTAAAGGACATAGAGGTAGATGCCATGAATGCGTCTGAGACATGCTTCTCAGTAGCGGGTACCAATGTTGCCTTGGCCAGTCTGGAGCTATCAGAATTACCTTTGGCTGTTCCTCTCTGATCTTCAGTAGAACTTTGTACATCAAAGGAAGAGGTGGAAAGGCATATACTGTCAGGTCCTTCCAGCTGAAAGAAAGGGAGTCCACCCTCCAGGCAAGTGGGTGGTATACTCTTGAGCAGAATTTCTTCAGTTGGTGGTTGTGTGGGGAGGCAAACAGGTCTATCTCTGGCATTCCCCATTTCTTTGTTATGGTTTTGAAAATATCTGGATGCAGCATCCATTCGTGAGCATCCGTGGTAGTCCTGCTTAAGCTGTCTGCTAGTGAATTCTCTTTTCCTGGTACAAATCTGGCCTGCAGTTGGATGTTGAGATTCAGGGCCAAGTTCCACAGGTCCATTGCCGTCCGGCATAGAGGATATGAATGTGTGCCTCCCTGTTTGTTGATGTACCACATGACTGTGGTATTGTCTGTCCTTATCAGCAGGTGTCCTTGCTGGATGAATGGTCTGAATGCCTCGATTGCATGTTTCACTGCCAGCATCTCCTTTAGATTTATGTGTAGATTCAGCTGGTCTTGTGACCACAGGCCTTGGATACACTTGTCTTCCATGTGTGCCCCCCAGCCTAGGTCTGAGGCGTCCGTGGTGATGGTCTGCCTTGGATGTGGTTTGTGGAAAGGCAATCCTCTGTTTATCTGACAGGCCTGAGCCCACCACAGGAATTCTTTTTTTCAGACATGGAATGATTGGTATCTGGGCTTCTAGACTGTGTCTGTGTTGAGACCATACATTCCTTAGGTACCATTGTAACTTTCTCATATGCAGCCTGGCATGTGGGATCAATATTATGCAGGATGCCATGTAACCCAGGGCCTGCAGGACTTTCCTTGCAGTAAGCTGAGTTTGTCTTGTTAATGCCATGAAATAGACTGGTAGTTGCTTTTGTTTTTCCTCTGTGAGAAAAGCCATCTGAGTTATTGTGTCCAGTTCTGCACCCAAAAACGTTATCCTTTGGGATGGCACTAGTCTTGATTTTTGTATGTTGACTGTGTATCCCAAGGCTTGCAGCAGTTGTATGACATTGGCCAAATCCTTTATTAATTTTGTCTTGTTGTCCGCTTGTATTAGGCAGTCGTCCAGGTTTGGGTAGATTTGAATTCCCTGAAGCCTGCAACGAGCAATTACTGATGCCAGGCATTTCGTGAATACTCTGGGCGCAGTAGATAAGCCAAAGGGCAATGCTGAGAATTGATAATGCTCTGATCCTGCAAGAAATCTGAGGTGTCTTCTGCAATCTGGTCGTACAGGGACGTGCAGGTATGCCTCCTTGAGATCTAGAGTCACCAGCCAAGACTCCTTGCCCAACATGGGAAGAAGTTGCTGTAGGGTCAGCATTTTGAATTTTGGAACAATGAGGTATGTGTTCAGTGCGGACAAATCGAGAATAGGCCTCCATTGATTTTCTTTTCTTGGTACAAGGAATAGTCTGGAGTAAAATCCTTGGCCTTGTTCCATAGATGGTACCTTTTCTATTGCTCTCATCCTTAGTAAACTGATGATTTGTTTTAGAGCCTCTGATTTCTGGCTTGGTGGAAGGTTTGGCATTCCTCTCTTTTTTGGTAGAGTGTGGAAGTGAAACCTGTAGCCCTTGTCTATTGTTTGTAAAGTCCATTTGTCTCCTGTAATACAATGCCAATTTCTTGAGAATAAGGCTAGCTTTCCGCCAAGGGTGCTTCCAGTTGTTCCCTGGTAGGCGGAATCAGAGCCAAGTCATTGTGTCTGTCCTGTAGAAGTGGTTGCAGTCGCAGCTGTGGCGGCACTTCTTTGGTTGGCAGGTTGCCACTGACGACCCCTGTAGGCACCCCTAGATTGACCTCTGCCTCTTGGGCCTATTTCTGCCTCTCTGTGCTCTGGAGGTGTCTGGAAAGGACCAATTCTTTGAAGGCCAATTTCTGCTAAACCTCGGAGGTTGGACCTGCAAAAATCCTTGACTGTTTGGACAGATTTTGCTTTTTCTTCCACTTTCTTTAGAACCTCCTGTGCAGGGGAGCCAAACAAACTTTGTTTCTCCATAGGGGCATCCAGGAGTTTAGACTTAACATGGTCTGGTAAGGATTGTTCTTTTAACCAGGCATGCCTTCGAATCACTGCTCCAGTCATAGCTGATCTAAATGAAGCCTCCAGTGCATCATAGCCACATTTTAAGAAATGATTACTGACCTGCTGAGAATTGTGTACCAAATCCTGAAGGGACTTACGGTCTAAAGGTTCAGGAGAGGCCAGCTTTTTATTCAGCTGATCTAACAAAAATTCCTGGTACTGTATCATGTGAAATAGACAGTTTAAAGCCCTGGCAGAAAGAGTAGCAGATGTATAAACCTTTTTACCCCATCTCTCTAATACTCTAGATTCTCTTTCAGATGGTAGTGGGTTTTTGGCAGAGGCAGCTGCAACACCTTTAGGGCCCTGAGAAATGGTTTCTGGGTCTGCAGCATGAGCCTTATACAAGTGGTAGTGAGAATCCGGGACCCTGTAGTATCTGTCAGGCTTTGCAGGGGCCGGGGGAAGAGAATCAGGGGCAGTACTGGCATCATTGTATGCATCATCAACAACTGATAGTACAGGTGGAATGGCTAAAGGCCTATGCTGTGGTAAGCGTAGAAAAGTCCTTAGCCTTTTCCTAGAATCAGAAAAATCCTGACCCTGCCATTGGAAGTGTTCCCTCATTGAGTGTAGGGTTTTCCCAAAAGAAAATTCTTCTGGAGGTGAGGCAGAAGGAATGGAGTCTTCTGCATCAGAATCCTCATAAGGTGAGTACGGGCCTTCCTGATGGTCCGATACATCTGAACCACCCGAGGAGTAGTCAGAGGACAAAGGTTCAGGGGGTTCAGTCCTAGGCCTCTTTTCAGGAGGGGGTTGTGAGGCCCTGTCTGGGTGAGGATGGGTTCCCCTGATCAGAGAAATAAGGTCCTCAGCAAGGCTGAGAATCTGGGAACTTGAGGTAGGCCTGTGAGAGGGAGCTTTTGAAGTTAAGGCCTTGGAAAGTTTGGCTGCTTTAGCCCTGGAAAAGGCCTTGATAGACATAGAAACAGGGGGTCTAGCTGCCCCACGTGCAGGAGTAGAGATGTCCAACGGAATAGTGTCAGACAACTCTTGTGTGCCTGCTACTTCAGCAGGAATTTCTGTAGCCGACTCAGCCATGGCCTGTGTGGCCTCGGTTATCGGAGGCATGCTTTCGGCCGAAGGGAGAACCGAGGTCTCGGTTTCAGCCGAAACCTAGACACTCGCGGTAGGCCTAACCGTGGTTTCAGCCGAAACCGCGGGCCGCGAGTGTCGGTCCTTTTCTTTGCGTTTTTTAGCTAAATGTGTAGTCGGAGTCTCCGATGGCATTTTATATGCAAAAGTGGAGCCAAAAAACTCTTCTGCAAACTCCGACCGACGTCTAAGAGTCCGTCGGATGAAGGAAGCACAGGCTAAACAAGCGGATACGACGTGGTTTGGGCCTAAGCAAGGAAGGCAGTAAGAGTGGAAATCCTTATGAGGTATTTGTTTCCCACAAGTTAAACAATTATTTACTTTGTCTGACATCGGCTGAGGCAAGAAAGAGTCCCCAACGGGGTACTTAGCTTTTTAGAAGTCTTTGGTATGCTGAAATCTCTGGATCTGACCGACCGGCACTTGCGAACAGCTTCTGCTTCGGGCACCGCGCGGCAAGAAAGACTGAGGAAAATGGCGTCAGCTGATGCCTTTATACCCCAGCAGCTATGACGTCGGGTGAAGTGCGACATCAGCCGAGGCCAGACCCAGACTTTGGAATCCGGCCGACCGAAGGGCTGCCTGAGGCAGGACAACACATTTGTTATGACTGCAGATGCATCCTTGAAGGACATCCACATTGTAAGGTAGGTTTACCCACTTGTTCTGCACTATGCATCAAATCCTGCAACTCCTTCAAGTCTGGTTGTTCAGGTTGTGACATTTTACTTTTCAATTGAGATAACAGAAACTGTTGGTATTTTAGCATATGAAACTGACAGTTTAAGGCCCTCATGGATAAGGTAGCAGAGGTATATACCTTTTTTCCCCACCTTTCGAAGGATCTGGAATCTCTCTCGGAAGGCAATGGATTTTTGGTAATGGAGGCCTTAACTCCCTTGGGCCCCTGTGAGATGGTTTCTAGGTCAGCAGCATGGCTTTTGTATAGAAATTGGTGTGAGTCTGGAACCCTGCAGTACCTGTCAGGCTTAACTGCAGCTGGAGGTAGAGAGTCCGGGGAGTAAACATCATCTAGGATGTCCAAGACAGGAGGTACAGCCAGAGGCCTGTGCTGGGGTAGCAAAAGAAATTCCCTGAGCCTTTTCTTGGAATCTGAATAATCCTGGCCTTCCCAGTGGAAGTGTTCCCTTAAGATATTCAACGTTTCCCCAAATGAATAATCCTCAGGGGGGATACAGAAGGAATAGACTCCTCTGCATCAGAGTCTTCAAAAGGGGAGTAAGACTGTTCCTGATCATCAGAGTGTTCTGAAATAATGGAGCCCTGATCAGAGGAGGGGGAATCTTCCTCCACTCTGGGCCTTTTGTCCGGAGGTGGCTGAGAACCTTTGATTAGAGTAATTAAATCCTCAGCCATTTTAAGCATCTGTTTCTTAGGCATGGGGCCTGGAGATGAGCCCTGTGTAGCTGGTCTCTTAGGGTGCATGATTGCTTTAGACTTGGTGAAAGCCTTGATGGAGAAAGAAGAGGAAGGTCTGAAGACACCTTGAGTGGAGGTGGACCTGTCCACATTCTGTGTTTCAACGCCAAGAGTGGCTTCGGTATCTGTAGTCAGGGTGTGGGCCGAGAAGCCTGCGACCTCGGGTACAGGAGACACCGCCAAAGATGTCGTCGGTAATCAGGGCTGCGAGGCGCCGCTGAGAACCGGACCACGTGTAGTCGGCTTTGGCGTGGTGTCGGTAGAGGCCGCGGACCTCGAGTGTCGGTCCTTGTCTTTGCATTTTTTAGACAAAACCGGAGTCAGAGTATCCGATGACATAGTATAGTTAAATGCTTTCCCAAAAAAATGATGGACGAACTCCGCCCAACGCTTAATAGTGCGTTTGTTGAATGTAGCACAAAAGCGACAGACCGAGACGTCGTGGTCTGGGCCTAAACAAGGTATACAGAGGGAATGGAAATCCTTATGCGGTATTTGCTTCCCACAAGAAATACAATTATTAACTTTGTCTGACATCGGTCTGAGGCAAGAAAAGTTTCCCCAACGGGGTAACTTGGCTTTTAAGAAGACTTCGGTTTCCAAATTTTTCATAATCTCAGGAGCTGGCCAACCGGCACTTACGAACTGCTTCTGCTTCGGGCACCGCGCAGCAAGAAAGACTGAAGAAAATGGCATCGGCTGGTTCTTTTATACCCCTGTCGCTCTGACGTCAGGGAAGAAGCGATGACAACCGACACCGGACCTAGACTTTGGAATTCGGCCGACCGAGGACCTGCCTGACGGCAGGAGAACCCATCTGTTATGACTGCAGCTGTATGCACGATGAACATCTGTAACAAGCTCTCTTCAGCCCTCTTCCTAGACCTATCCAAGGTATTTGACTAAAATCCCTCTCCATAGATAACCTAGCAATTAGCTGGTTTCATTCTTATCCAAGTGGCAGATAACAAGCTGTACTATGGAAAGATAACCTTTCTTCCCTTTTACCAATCACCCTTGGAGTCCCCCAGGGATCTATATTAAGCTCCCTTCTATTCTCGATCTTCATTAATGACCTGCACAAAGTCATCCCAGATGCAACATGTATTCAGTATGCAGATGACTCCACCCTAATCTGCTCTGCCACCTACCCCACAGACTTCCAATCTTTATCCCAAATCACTTTCAACAAATTAGAGAATTGGCTCACTGGCCGCCATCTACTATTAAACCCAAATAAAACTTAACTGTTACTCTTCTCCCCCACTCACAAGGTCTCCTTACCACCTCAGTCACCAGAACATCTAACAATGGCATCATAATTTCCCCACAACCTTGTACTAAACTACAGGGAGTAATCATCGACAACAACCTTAAGTTTGATGCTCACATCGACAAAATTATTAAAACAGTTAAGAAACTAGGCTCTTTATGCAAGATTAAACAATTCCTAACCCCATCTGCTAGAACTGTGACTGCCCGCACACATTTGCTATCAACCCTTCTTTATGCCTCACCCATCTTCGTAAACCTAAGCAAATCAAACCTCACTGAATTTACTAGCTGCTACAATAATACTGCCAGATTTGCCAAAGGATCAGCTTATAGAACCCATCATTGTCAAAATATTAAATCGTTAGACTGGCTAGAAACTACCCTATCAACTTCAGTATAACCAACTTATAGTTGTTTACAAAATTCTCTACCAACCAGACAGTACACCCATACTGAAAAACATTATCTCCCCCTACAGTAACCTAAAAGCTCTCCACTTCTCCAACAGAATGCTCGTACAAACTATTAAAGCCAACAATTCAGCTGGTGAATCATCATTCTCCAACTCTACTGGTAAAATCTGGAACTTACTTCCTGCAGAACTTACTACAGTTCCCTCCTTAACCCAATTCAAAATATCTCTTAAGAAACACCCAAAAATGCATTGGCTTTGTCCCTGTACAAACCCTGACTAACCCTCACTCAAAAATCAACTATAAATGATAAAATGTATTTACAGGAATGAAACTGATTCTCTGTTTAGAATTCTGAGTACGTCTCTCAACTACTGGAAAGTATTAAAGTAAGGATGATCTCGTCTCAACCATGTATGTTAACTGCTATAAATGCATGTGATTTCCATTATTAGTTGTAATCTCTTACTGCCTACTCGGCTAATAATTTCCAACTATTTCCTGTGTGTATTTTAGAAAATCTTGAACATGTGTGTATATATTGTTGAACAAATGTCCATTTTGTGATAATTCACTGTAATACTTTCACTGTGTTTATACTTGTTATGTATGTCTGGTGCTTTTCTCCCCGGGCCTCTGCTGAAAATGGACCTATATCCAGTCGGGCTTTCTTGGTTAACAAATGTAAAATAAAAAAATAAATAAATAAAAATGTTTCATCATTCTACTTTAAATGTGAACACAGAAAGGACAGGTACGTTGTGTTCTGGGCCTAAACAAGTTACAAAAAAGGTGTGAAAGTCCCAGTGTGGTATCTACTTGCCACAGTGGAGACCATTATTAACTTTCTCTAACATTAGTCAAGAAACAAAGTACAGTTGGGTACACTTACCATAAATGTAGATGTTCGAGTGTATTCACTGTTGCAGTCATTCCATTTGAGATATCTGCCTGCACGTAGCCCTCAGCCGACCTGAATATCAAAGTCTTGGATTCCTGCGTTCTTCTTCCATGACATCAGGTTGTCAGGGGTATAAAACATGCAGCCGACGCCATTACATGAGTATTTCTTGCCCCAGATGTTAGGTGCCCCCATAATGGAAAGCAATTATAAGTTAGGTTACATCTCCAACAAAAAGCAAATACACCAGAAAGCTGAAATACACTAAACAAGAAGAAAAGTATAGCCAAGAGAAGTCAGGGGTCTGGATGGAGGGTAACCAGGACTGCAACAGTGAATACACTCTTAACATCTACATTTATGGTAACTGTACACAACTGTACTAAGTTCTTTGTGTTTCACTGTTCCAGTCATTACATTTGGGTTTATTCCCAAAGCTAAGTAGGGGAGGAAGAAGTTAGAGAGCATTAGGACCAGCTATTAAGCCCTGCAAAACTGCAGTGGCAAAACCAGCTCTGGATTTAGAAAAAATAGGCATGTGGTAATGCTTGGTGAAGGTATGTACAGAGCTCCAAGTAGCAGCTTCTAGGATGTCCCTGGTAGGGACACCTCTGAGAAAGGCTGTAGAGGTAGATGCAGCCCTGGTGGAATGTGATCTTATCCCCAATGGGAAGGTTTTCCATGGTGCTTACAGCAGAAATAAATGCAATGGGCTATCCACTTAGAAATGGTTTGCTTTGAAATGGCCTTCCCCTCTGTCCCTGCAGCAAAGCCAACTAGCAGCTATTCAGATTTTTTGAGAGGCTTAGTCTTGTCCAAATAAAATTGAAGTTGCCTGTGCACGTCCGAAGAGTGCAGTATTCGTTCTCCTTTGTTTTGTGGATTTGAGAAAAAAGTAGGCAAATGAATGGACTAATTAAGGGCCACACTAGACACCAACTTGGGCATAAAGGAAGGGTTGGTCCTGAGGGACACCCTGTCTGCATGGAAGATGATGAATGGCCCCACTGCCATGAGGGCCTGTAATTCAGACACTCTTCTTGCTGAAGTGATGGCTAGAAGGAAGGCTGTTTTCCAAGAAAGGAATTTCAAATCTTCAGTTGCAGCTGGCTCAAAAGGAGGTTGAGTGAGCTTTTCCAATAAAAAGTTAAGGTCCCAGGCTGGAGTAGGGGCTCTTCTGAGTGGTCTTAAAATTTTGGCCCCTCTGAGGAATTGCTGTAGCAGGGGGTGAAAAGAAGAGGGGTGGTTCAGTATTATAATGAGCTGAAACGGCAGAGGCTTGAATTTTAATTGACGAGAAGGAAAGGCCCTTTTGGAGTATCTCTGTTAAGTACTTAAGAATATGCGGTAAGCTGGGCACCGTTTTTGTCATGTGTGCCCCCACCCCCCGCGTCTGGCTCAAGGAACAGTATCTTTTCCACTTTTCAGCATAGGATTTTCTAGTATTAGGCCTCCTTGCCTCCAAAATGACATCTAGCACCTGCTTACTGAGGGATGTTATTGGAGAGCTCAAGGAATTAGCCAGGCTGCAAGGTTCAGGGTTTGACATTGAGGGTGCAGAATCTGGCTCTCCTGCTGGGACAGCAGGGAAGGGGTCTGAGGCAGGTGCCATGGTTCCATCTGTGACGTACTGTGCAAGAGTGGGTACCAGTGCTTGCGTGGCCAGTCTGGTGCAATCAGTATTGTCCTTCGTTTGTCCTGCTTGATCTTTGGCAGAACTTGCGAGAGGAGAGGCAGAGGGGGTAAGGCATAAACTGAGAGGCTTTCCCAGGTGAAGGACAGGGCATCCACTTTCCAAGCTTGACTGTGGGAAGTCCTTGTGCAGAATTTGTCCAATTGGTAGTTCTGAGGGGAGGCAAACAGGTCTATCTCTGGATTCTCCCATTTGTTTCTCAAAAGGTTGAATATCCTTGGTTCCAGTTTCCACTCGTGTGGGTCCATGATATTTCTGCTTAGGTTATCTGCCAGTGAATTTAACTTGCCTGGCAGGAATTGAGCTTGTAGGTGCACTTGATAGCTCAAGGCTGTGTTCCACAGAGCCATGGCTAGTCTGCAGAGAGGGTATGAGTGGGTTCCCCCCTGCTTGTACCACGTAACAGTGGTGTTTGTCTTTACCAATAATTGTCCTGGAAGAATGTGGTCCTTGAAGGCTGTCAGGGAATTCTGTACAGCTAACATTTCTTTTTGATTGATGTGCAGGTGCATCTGACTTGGGTTCCATTTGCCCTGAATGTACTGCCCTGCCAAGTGAGTCCCCCATGCATAGTCTGATGCGTCTGCTATTAAGGTTTGGACGGCAGCGGGTAGAGTGAATGGGAGCCCCTTGTTGTGGTAGCAGGCCTCTGCCCACCAAAGGAACTTTGTCTTTATGCAAGCAATGATAGGAATCATTGATTCCAGGTCCTGAGAATGTTGACACCAAAGGCTTTTTAGATACCATTTTAGTTTCCTCATATGCAGTCTTGCATATGGAATTAGTAGAATGCAAGAGGCCATGAACCCCAGGGCTTGCAGGATTTTCCTTGCAGATAGCTGGTTCTTTGTGGCCAGTAGTTTGAAGTAGGCTGTCAAACTTGTTTCTCTGGCATGAGGTAAGCCATCTGGAAAGTTGTGTTCAAGCTTGCTCCCAGGAATACAACTTGTTGGCAGGGTACAATGTGAGATTTCTTTTCATTTACTGTGTACCCCAGTGAGGTTAGAAGTTTCTTTACAAATGCCAGATGTTTTAGTAGCATGTCCTGACTTTCTGCCTGAATTAGACAATCGTCCAGGTATGGGCATATTTGAATATTTCTTTGGCTGTAAAATGCAATGACTGGAGCTAGACACTTTGTGAATAACCTGGGCGCAGTAGATAAGCCAAAGTGTAGAGAACTGATAGTGCATGGAGCCTGCTCTGAAGCGTAGTTATTTCCTGCAAGATTCCCTTATTGGTATGTGCAGGTAAGCTTCAAGTCTAAGGTTGCCAACCAGGCATCTTTGCCTAGCATAGGAAGCAACTGTTGAAGTGTTAGCATTTTGAATTTTGGGATTACCAAAAAGGTGTTTAGAATATAGAGGTCCAGGATAGGACGCCAAGTGCTGTCTTTTCTGGGTACCAGGAAAAGTCATGAGTAAAAACCTTGTCCCCTTTCCTCTGCTGGGACAAGTTGAATAACCCTGATATTTAGAAGAGAACCTGCTGTTGAGCCTCTGCCCACTGATTTGAGGGTAGGTCTGGCCAACCGTTTGGGGTTGGTAAGGTGTGAAAGTGGAATCTGTATCCTTGGAAAACTATATTTAAAACCCATTTGTCCTGGGTAATGAGTTCCCAGTTTTTTGCATGCAGGGCGATCCTTCCCCCTAAGGGAACAGGCAGTTGAGCAGGGCTTAGAAGGTTTAAGGTTAAGTCATTGTGACATTTTCCCACAGGGGGTGTCTTACTACTTCCAGCTTTGGAAGTGGGAGCCCCCCACTGCTTAGGCCTGTGAGTACCTTGAGACTGTAGCCTAGGTGGTCTGCTGTTTTGGGGTTTGGACTGAGAAGGCTTGGAAGAGACAGGTAAGGACCAATTCTTAGAAGGCCAATGCCTGCTAAATCTGTGAGGCTGAACTTGCAGGAAATCTTTAACAGTTTGCATAGATTTAGCTTTTTCCTCCATCTTTTTAAGGACGACTTCTGCTTTGTTACCAAACAGGCGGTCTTGGTTTAAGGGAGAACCAGTAATTTAGCTTTAACATGATCTGGCAAATTCTGCTCCTTAAACCAAGCATGCCTTCTGAGCACAGACCCAGTGACAGCAGCCCTGCAAGATGCTTCTAAAGAGTCAAAACCACATTGCAAAGTATGTTTACCAACTTGTTCAGCAGAATGCATTAAATCCTGTAATTCTTTATTTTCAGCACAGTCAGGAATCAAAATCATTTTCTGTTTAAGTAGTCCCATAATATGCTTCTGATACTTAAACATATGAAACTGGCAGTTTAAGGCCCTAATTGCCAAATTAGCAGAAGTGTATACCCTTCTTACCCCATCTATCCAAGGCCCTGGAATCTCTATCAGAGGGGGTAGGGTTTTTGGCAGTAGTAGCCTTAATGCCTTTAGGTCCTTGGGAAATGGTCTCTGGGTCCGCAGAAGGATTCTTGAAGAGAAACTTGACAGTCAGGTACTCTAATACCTGTCAGGCTTCCTGGGGGTTGGAGGTGAAGTGTCTGGGGCCAGGCTAGATTCTAAGAAGGAATCATCTACAATGTCCAGGACAGGAGGGATAGCTAAAGGCCTGTGTTGAGGAAGGAGTAAGAATTCCCTAAGCCTCTTTTTGGAGTCAGAGTAATCCTGGCTTTCCCAATGGAAATGCTCCCTAAGAGTGTGCAAGGTTTCACCAAAAGAAAAATCTTCTAGAGGGGAAGCAGAGGGAATGGAATCCTCTGCATCAGAATCCTCATAGGTAGATAAGGGCAAATCCTGGTAATCAGAAGAAACAGAAATTTCAGAATCCTGATCAGAAGAATCAGAAGGAAAATCAGCTCTAGGTCTCTTAGAGGATGAAGGCTGGCTTCCCCTAATTAAAGTAATAAGGTCTTTAGCCATTCTTATTTGTTTTTTAGGCATATGGGCCTGACCATGCGGTTTGGACGTCTGTTTTCTAGGTGTGGATCGAGTTTTAGGCCTTGAAGAAGAAGATGGCGTCTGTTTGAAATGCAAGTCAGTAGGCCTGAATACACCCTCAGATGCCAGTGCCTGCACAGCGGCTCCGGACCCATCCAAGGTAGAGACATCCCACAAGTTCCACAGTCAAAGAAGCATCTCGCAGCATACCGGACTCCGAATGGGTCTCAATAGAGGCCTGCGAATCTGAAGTAGCGGGTATCAGGGGCTGTGAAAGCGCCTCACTGAGTACTGGTGACTAGCTTAATGGAAGCACCGTCGGCAGCTTTGGACCTATGCGGTCTCTCTCGGTCTTTACCTTTACGGTTTTTCTGAATGTCGGTAGTGGGATGGCTTACCGAATACATTTCTGGATAGTTAAACCAAGTACCAAAATAATTTGCTGCAAAAAGAAACAGACAACGAATAGTCCTAGGGTTGAATAAGGCACAAAACCAACAGCAAGGGACGTCATGGTCTGGGCCTAAGCAAGGAATGCAGTACGAATGAAAATATTTATGAGGTATTTGCTTTCCACAGGTAATACAATTGTTAACTTTTACTGACATCGGTTAAGAGCAAGAAAAAGGATCCCCAACAGGGTACTTAGCTTTTTTGGTTCTGAAACTCGAAAACGAAAATTTCAGGAGTTGACTGACCAGCACTTGCAAACTGCTTATGCTTCGGGCACCGCACAGCAAGGAAAACTGATGTAATGGCGTTGTCTGCATGTTTTATACCCCTGACGGCATGACATCATGGAAGAGACAGCATCCGACACAGGAATCCAAGACTTTGATATTCAGGCCGGCTGAGGACTACCTGCAGGCAGATAACCCAAATGTAATGACTGCAACAGTGAAACACGAAGAACATCAGAAGTTCCCCAACAGGATAGTTAGCTTCAGAAATCTTCCCCAGGTGTGGACCAACCGACGCACTGACTAGCATTCGGCTTCAGGTTCAGACAGCAAGAAAGAACTGGAGGTGTGGCACCAGCTGACTTCCTTTACATCCAGACATCTCGACATCGGTCAGGGTATCCCCCAACTTTAAGAGGAGAAAATTCTCTGACAGTAAGGCCAATCAAGGACTTCCACTAAAGGAAATCCAATCAGTTATGAATGCAACAGTAAAACATGAAGAACATTATATGTTCACTGTTGCCCAAGTCTCCCATGCCTTAGTTAGTTCTTTTCTTTCATCCACAATTTTTTTAAAACTGATGTACATCATGACAAATTTGAAAAAAAACTTCACTTCATTTTCCACTCTACGAGGTCTAAATTTCACCATCATTTTCTTCTTTAATTGTACAGTTAAATTCTGGAAAATAGCCTTTCAAGGAAATTCTTTACTTTTATCAAGATTTCTGCCAAAGAAAATTTCTCAATAGTCACATCGCAAAAAAGTTTGTTGCCTACATCTGTTACACTAAAACCCTAGAGCAAAAAAATATTGTCAAAGAAACAAATGACTCATTATTTGCTTTGATTTCTATTCCTACAAGTGTTTTATGCAGACCATAAGTCCCTCCTGGGTATTCTGCATATCTACCACACTATGATTTTAATTCTGTTCATTTCTTCCAGCAACAGCAGCTGCACAAGTTTTTTTTCTCACTAATGCTTGTCCATCAAATCTCTTTCCTCCATCATTCAGATGTTTAAGGGGGTGCCCTGTGATGGGCTACAGAAAACAGCTAGTCCAGCTGGATATGCTTCCTTCCTTTCTGTCACATTCTCACTCACTTTAATCTCATTCACTGCCAACTCCTTTGCAGACACTTATCAAAAAAGTTTTTCAACTGTTATAGCCCACTGCATAGCTCCCAACTTCTCCAGCACCTCCTTGCTTATCACGTGCTCCAGGACGGAGTCATCTAGATCCCCTTAACTCCAAGATACTCACCGTTACAATTATTTCTACAACCTTCTTTTTTCAGACACATTGCTGCCTCTTTCAAAAACCTTCTTGAAGGCATCCTACATACAAAAACAGACGACTGCCAGAAACAGTCCTCCAATGTCACCTAGCAACAGCTGAAAACGAGTAGGGAAAGTTGCCTGGTGCCCTGGCCAAATTCCCCTAAATAAAACACACACACTACAAAGAGATGAAACAGAACAGACCCTCTACCAAGCAACATATGCCACATCATTAATAAAATGCATCTGCGCACATGTACTTCCTTAACTGTCACATTTCCTTCCACCCTAACAAAAGAAAAAAGAAAGGACTCAATGGCGAACAGACTCATGCCAAAGTAACCCTTCAATGTAATGATAAACCACTAAACTTGTTCCACACTGCCACCTGAATGGTGGTAGTACTGATGTGCATTAAATGTATGTGGCAATTAAATACAAGTAGGAGCTCCAGCATCACATTAGCACTCTTAAAATAAGGAAAAAACATACCTTGCAGAACACTATTACAGCAGTAAAATTCGAAGTACTATGCAATAGGTAAACCCCAGGCCCTTAATCTAATGAACCAACACTGTCATACATACCTTTAAGACAAAACAAAGGTTTAAAGAATGCTACCAACAAATATTAGGAGCGGGAGCAACATAGGTATCCTATAATAATCACAGGAGAGCCTACAAAGCAACCATCACAAAGTAATGGTTAAAAGATGAAGTTGCCCTTTCCCATTAAATATTAAACACCTATGACTTTTAAAGTAACAGGCCAGAACACAGTGAAAAGTGAAATCTTAATATTAACCAAAAAGACAGAAAAAAAAATCAGAATTTATTTAAAAAGATGGCATTGCCCTTAAGTGGATATGCAGTAATGTAACATCTGCAAACCATACCAAAAAAGTAGAAGTAACACATGCCTCCCTCTAACATTTCACCAACAGAAATTACTACCATACCTTAAAAACAAGCACTCTACAAATAGATTATACTCCAAGCAGACTTTAAGCATAAACTGGACAGGATCACCTACAATATAATAATGTCAACAACACTGAAAAACTTGAAGCAAGTTTTAAAGAGAGAAGACCCGAGTAGACAAAACCTAGGAAAATACCTTAAGTACAAGCACTTTTTTTTTTTTTTATACTCAAACTTTAGCCAACTCAGACATGATAATCTAACACCAAATCAAATCTAAGAAATTTTAACTACCACAAAAGTATCATCTTCATACCAACAGTCAAACAATGATTGATAGCTGCTAACCAAATTAGCAGTTTACCATAAACCACCCGCTTCAATGTCAGGACAGCTCTCCCAACACTTTCATGCAGCTACCACATTAATGAAAAACAAGCAATCTCCCTAAACAGCTAAACTACTGCCATCACTCCCTGAAATAGCATCATCCACTATAGCAAAACCCTTACCATCTACTTTAACCTCTTCCTCGTAGAAAGCATCCTTTTTCATTACTCACGCATGTTACAATTATATCACAGACCTAAGGCATCAAATAATAATTTGCAACCTGTGACCCCACTAAAACATTAGAAAAAGTCATGCACATCAAAGTTCTGGAACATGTTAAAAGTGTGGGCCATTTCCCAAATGCAGCATGGATTCAGAAAAAGTTTACAACACACCAACTGTAATATAAAGTTACAAATTATATCTTTTCAGACATGAAAAGACATGAGGACGACTTTTAAAACACTGGATCGCCTACTTTTTATTTAACTTAGAATCTCAGCTTCAGAGAAGCTATGCAAGTGGTTTAAAAATGAACCAATCAAATTTTCCAAGTAACAACTGGGTGTGCTCAAAACAGGTGCTCCACAGGATAAGTACTAGCACCATCTTCTTCATTCATTACCTACTATCAGAACTTCCCCACATCCAACTTACCATGTATGCTGATTTATACCTTTTGAAACCAAGCAAACCATCCAATAAAATCGAAACATGCACTCTTGACTTCAAACTTCAGCACATGGTTACAAAACAAACTTACACTTCATACAAAAAAATAAACGCTTCCATTATTTGGTATGAAACCCACACATAAGTCCCTAATTTAAAGCAATACCTCATACATAAATACTAGTTATTTGGATAGATCCAACACACACCTTTAGGAAACAAGCTGAAACCAGTGCTGATTTCATCAAAAGCCATGGGCTCAATTACAAAATACAACACTCACAGTACGTAAAACAAGACAATCTCTTGAAATAAACTACCCTATCCCAATACTGAAATATCACTCCCCTAAATCGCTTTCAACTCTACGTGCAACACTTCAACACTCTAAACAACTGTCATCCGTCACTTCTGCCTCCACTGTTTCTTCCTGGAGAAAGCCCAGTTGGATATCATTCACAGGATGAGATATGCTTCTCCTAGGCAGCGGTCCACAATCACCGGGCCACGGAACGGTACTGGGCTGCACAGAAACTTTCAGGCAGGAGTGAAAACAAAAAAGTGAATGCGTGTATGCATGTGTGTGTGAATGTGCTTATGTTTCTGTCTGCATGTGTGAGTCAATGCATGTATGAAAGCAAAGGAGAATGTGTGTGTGTGTGTGTGTGTGTGTGTGTGTGTGTGTGTGTGTGTGTGTGTGTGTGTGAGAAACAGTGATATCAATGGAGCCGTTATTTTATGCTCGCTATGCAGTGCTTTTGCTGTTTGGCAAGTGTAAAATAAAAAGAAATGAAATGGAAAAAAAAGTGTGTTTCTGCAGAACAGACTGAGTGTAGCGTGCGTGAGTACACACGTCAGAGAGAAAGTTAAGAGTGAGAGTGATCCCTGGCAACAGCAGCATCATCAGTTAAGAGGTCTGCAGACATCTCGACCAAACCTCTCGCACAATAAATCTGGACAGCGCGCACAAACTCTGGGCACAAAAATTCTGGACAAAGCCAAAAATAACAGGAGGGCAAAGCCCCCCCCCCCCCAAATAGGAAAAATTTTAAATATTGCTCTCAAAGTTGACAGAATTCAAGGTCGTGTGTTACCATGCATTTTCTGAAGGATATGAAGTCAAACTCAAATGCCTGTCATTATACGACTTCAGTCATCACTTAATCACCACAAAAATCCAGAAACCACAAATTTTATGCGGAACAGACCAAAACTCTGAGGCAAAAATATGACGGTTGAGAGGTACAAGAGCCACATATAATAGGGACAGATTTTAAATATTTCTGTTATAAACTTAGAAAGTTGCTAGATTCAGAAAAAGGTTTCCATTAAGATTGTGTACCTCTCAAACATACCTCTAAACCTCTCTCACAATAAATCTGGACAGAGCCATAAATAACAAGGACAGATTTAAATACGGTTTTTATAAACTTAGTTGCTAGAATAAGCACTGAAAATCCTGTTTCCATTTTCAACATCCTTTCTTTGTGAAGCAGGGTTTTCTACGACAGCAACCAAAACAAAACTACGGAGTAGAATGGACATAAAAAACACACTTCAGGTGTCACAGTCTCCCATCACCCCTAGATGGGACCATCCAACTGCAGGGAAACAAGCTCAGGGATCACACTGATTCTGTATTATGGTGAGTTGCATTTATTATACACCTTATTATGCTTTATTTTTGTGTGCGGGCTGGTCTGTGGAACACTGTCTTGCATTGAAACCGGTCCAAAAAAGGTTGGAGACTGCTGTCCTAGGACACTCACTATAACTACTTTATATGGACTACAGCCCTTCTGCTACTCAAAGGCTTTAAATTAAAGACCTTAACCATGGACTACAGCCCTTCTGCTACTCAAAGGCTTTAAATTAAAGACCTTAACCATGTTGGTATGTTGACTTGGGGATCATTTTCAGCTACAACCAAGACTGGTCACATTTAAAATACACAGAACTTTAACATCACACTGGACATTAACATTGCATGGTGACGTCACACATTTACAGCAGTATTCACAACATACAGCTCTCAACTGGTTATCTTCACAGCAGTATTGCTTTCAATTATTTTCTTAAGTTGTATACACAATAAAATGGTATTTGTACTGTTACTGAGAGCACTGATCTACTTTTAATCAGTTGAGTGATTGTTGTCATATTGTTACAAAATATGGCTAACTGTAGTAATTTCAAGGTTTCTCACAAAAAAGTTAAATGCAAGCAATTTCTCCACTTATTGCGGCAGCTAATCTATTCCTTTCAGATTTAGTCAACAGACTAGCATTTTAATGTTGCAAATACATGAAGAATATTTTAAAATGTGCCCCTGACACAAACACAACACTTTCATAAGACATCAGAAATTAACAATTTTCCCGGCTTCTGATCTACACTCCAAAAAAAAAAAAAAACTTCCTGATGCGTACCACTGCAAATTCTTTAGAGAGATCATACACATCCCTATGAATTTACAGGTGAATTATCTAAGCCCAAGAGAAATTTTTCCTATATGCATTCCCATTTGAATCATACTGCACTGAACTGCTATTGATAAGTCACTTCCTCCTTCTTTTACTTGTATATCACCTTATATACTTACCAGCCATACTTCAAGAAATGTAAAAGGGCACACTTTTTTAATTTCACAGATGTTATGCCACCATCTCTGACTTCCCTCGCTGTAATACATATGTTCTGCATAGCACAGTTTAGGCACATAAGAAACTTTAAGAAATAGAAGATTGTGTTAAAATAAAACAGAGCTCATTAAAAACTACTAGACCTTCATTTTAAACCAAAGAAAATCACTAATGAAATGTATAGACATTTTCTCACATGACATTATAAATCCATAATACAAGTAAGTGCCCTGTACATGCTTTTTACCAATGGCCAGGAATGTGACAGGAAATGGCCCTGTACCAGTCCAATTAACACAGTTAACAAGTAAATCAAAGAAAATATTTGGGGTAAGCATCTCCCAGCAACAGTGTCAACCAGGAGCACTTGGGCAGATTTTGCTCCGATGGGGATCAGCAGAGAGGAGTACCCTGATAAATCAGATAGGACTGTATGCCAACTGGAGCAGACATAATGACACAAATATACTCAATGTAATTATAAACCATATGTACATAACCAACAGTGTATTATGAGCAGCAGAGTGGCAAAGAGTAAATTAGTACTGTACTGCTGACTTGCAGCGTTTGGTTCTCAATTTCAGTTCTTAACTGAATGCCTTCTTTTAGGAGTGTGAATATTCTCCAACTATCTAGGTAGGATTTTGGCATATAATACAGCTTCTTCCCACATCAAAAACTTACAGAAGGTATAACTGTAACCATCCAGATGGCCTACAGGAGTGTGCGCACATGTACAGCCTATGACAGAATAGTATCCTAAGATTAATTTCTCTGCACAGTGCCCAGTGAGTGATAGGACAGCCTCTGGCTCCCTCATATTCCTGAAATGGATTAAATGTATTATCTAAGGATAAATGAATGAATGCACCTATCACCCACTACAGCACATTTTGCCTGCTTCATACATGAACATCACACAAGTTCAGTGTGATCAAGGTCACCTGCCACTTCTTTGCAACCTTTTCAAAGTCTTTTTTCAACTGACCATCCTGCTGTATTACCCTATGGCTTGGTTCAAGCCCTCTGATATTGTAAAAGGATGAAAACAGGGCAACTAAGGCATACTTGGCTGTGGTGAATCCAGAAAGGGCTAAAATATCATCAAAAACACCAGGGAAGAAACACTTACAAAACAGCACACACAAATACTTTAAGGGTGATAACAGTGGAGCATTTCCAAACACCTTGGCCTTCAGTCTCACATTTATTATTTTTAAGACAAACCTCTTTTTCAATAGCCACCAGCTGTCAAATTCTGAAACAAGCAGTAACCCCTCAAAAGAACATACTGCTCTACTACAATCATTGTGTATTAATAGTCAGGTCAGATATGCTTCTGAAACTTTCTGTACACATGCACTTGCCACTCAAATGTAACGACATTTAGTGTACAGGACAACGAGGCTTTCTACTCACAGATATGAAAGATTACTGCAAACTGTACTGCATCTCCAATGCACTTCACATATTCCCAATGTGAAGGACTCTTACTGGAGTAAAGAAATATTTCACACTTTCTAATACAGAAGTGCAAAAATTACATCTACCAGTTAAACAAACTAGCTTGCCAAAGGAGAGCGCAAAAAAAACTATTCGTCAGTAAATGATAATGTGCAAATAAGATGCCACTTACTCATAATCTTCATATTCTATGTCATTACCCTCCACAGACTGGCCCTGGTTATCAGAAGATGTAGCAGATGATGAAGACGTGGTAGTCGGACGGAGCCGGTTCTGTTGATACCTCATGGAACGCTGACGAATACTGTCCCTTCTAGAAAGATACTGAATCATCCTCTGAGCATAGTATGCAGCTGGCGACAACCTAAAATAGGAAAAACACAAGTACATGACTTACAGTTAGTGCCACAGATTCTTTCCAGTTAGATACAACTAATGGGGTTAGCATAATGATAAAGGTATTTACCTCACATACACACTGTACAGGGTTTGAGTCTCTCATTTGATGGAAACTGGCTAGGCTCAAAATTGACTACAAGCACAACTAGCCTAGTACTTACCACTGAATGCACTTAACAGATTTACCCTACCTTACAGTGCTCTAGAAGTTACTTTTCGACAAAATGCAACTCTAAAGGACATCCAAAATCTTCCTAAAGCAATGCAGCAATGCCTTAAGGTCCAGCAGCAAACTATGTCCATACAAATTACTTTTCAATATCTGGCGTATACTTCTGTACATAGTTAATACTCATTTATCCATAACGAAGTGGCTAGCCAAACTGCATTATTACTTCACAGCGCGCACACAAAAAAGTCAACACTACTTGATACAAATTAGAAAGATACAAAATGTGCAACCTATCACATTTAACTCATTTAATCACGAGATCTTCTAAGCCAGGAAACCATTTGCTTCCTGAGGGCTCTTCTACAAAATCCTCTACTGAAATAGATTTGTATCTGATAAACTATGCGAGTTACATAAAGTATAAACTATTATAGCTCTAAGGTAGGCAATGGGCTATACACTGGTATTGGTATCGGAGGTCTGTCTGTAGATGCTGACTTTATATTTATTCCAGACTTGTGAAAGATACTTTGTTTGTCACAAACACTAGTGATAATACTCAAAGACCTCTATCTGTAACTGTCAAGAGAGATCCATGATACCAGTGAGAAAACTGTTCACCTGTTCAAGAGCTTTCCAATGATGTACAAGACAGGAGAGTTTAATGCCATTTTGTGTAACTGATGAAGCTATGCAAATTATATATGTATTTTCACAATAATTAAAAATACTAATCTAGAAAACCAGATATGTTATATTGTATGTATTAGTGGCAACATTCTAGGCCTTAATGCTTTATGTAAGTTGGCACCATCTGTTCACATGCAGGTCTAATAGCTTTTATGAAATTAAAACAGTTATGAAAATGCTTTCCCAAAGGAGCATATCTCAGTATGCCTTCCAGTTATCCACCATGTTTTAAATTTCTTTTTTTTTACTCACATCCACAGCTAGAGTACACCAACCCCAACAAAACAGTATCACTCTGTTTCTGCATTAACAAGGAAATGTGCCTTCTTTTTTTTTTTTTTTTTTTTTTTTTACTTTTTGCATACACTCCTTAAATCCAGCTCTGCACATCCCATGCTGCCATTTCATGTCAGCTTGTAGATGTCATCTTGCTGCCTTAGTTTTATGTACCTTTACAAGGACATCAGAAAATAGACTTTGAAGACAGTGATGAGTAAGATCATTTCAAGAGTACGATCATTTCAAGAGTACAGTGAAGCCTCCTGTAAAGAGGAGTATATTCTTACAGTACACACAGGCACTCTCCTTTCCGGAGTGCTACACCCTTACAGAAAGCAATGAGTTAAATTCATCTGCAACTAATGAACTACACTACTCCATCGTACCAATCAAGCAGTTATTTGGTGACCCTACCATTACTAGTCACTCTCCATCCACATCTCTCCTCATTCTGAGTATTAAACTAGCTCATATGAAATTGAAATGCAAACACCAAAGCTAAAAAAAAAAAGTTCAAAAAATGGTGTAAGCAAAAACAAACAGACCACAGGTAACTTATCCATTATGCAAATTCTGCAATTATGTTCCATACCCATTAAATCATATTTTCAGTACAGATTTCTACTCTCAGTTGGAGAACCAACTTCAGTATTAACACTGATAACACTCTCTTGGGATTCAAAGATTTCAGCAAATTAAAGCTCGGTCACAGAGACTCCTTTTCATAATAATTCACTACAAATACTACCCCAAACCACAGCTACTACGTCCGATTCACCAGCACTTTCCAATTACAAATCAATCAGAATCAAAACACATTTTTCGAACAAAATGCTAAATGCCATTTTATCTCCACTATCAAAAATATTAGAAAAATGTTTTCATATACGTCATCTAACAGATAACCAGCTTCTGTCTTCAACCCAACACAACTTCTGTCTTCATCACAGCACAACTATTGCTTTGCTCAACTAATTTTGTTAAGACTGTCAATACCCACAGAAATGTCAGAAGCCTAGTCTACACTACCTTTCCTAGACGTACCAAAACTTTTGATATAGTCTCCCACCAGAAACTCCTACACAAACTTTTATCCTTAGGGCTCACCAACTCTTTAATGCAACAGCTCCATAGCTACCTCCCAAGCAAACAGTAAAATGGAAAAAAGACTTCTTCATCCTCTTGCCAGTAACTAATGGTCTCCCTCAAGGATCTATATACTACGACCTATACTTTTCAACATATTCATTAATGACCTGCTACAAGAAATGCTTCCCTGGTTAAATATGCTAAGGACCCAGCCCTAATCTGATTAGCTCTGCCAAATCTCTCTCTACACTTCAAGACCTTACACAACAATCCTTCTTCTCAATTGAAACATGACTAAATAACTAAATGCTACTAAATCGTATACACAAAATTACTGCCCTTCACCCCAAAACACAGCTCTGCAAAAACACTATTCTCTACCAACACCATCATGACAGAAGCAGACCTCACAAAATAACTGGATGCCATCATATACGACCAGCTGAAATTAGACCACTACATATTAAGATGTGGATAAAAAAAACTCATAAAAAACTAAGCAGATTACACAGAGTAAACACTTACATCACGGATACAGCCAGAAGACTTGCAGCCTTTACTTTCTTACTGCTACGTCTCCTCTTTACCTCCCCAATCTTCACTAATATTCAAGTATCATAATTCAGTCTAAAGAATGCCCATCAATGTAAGACCCTCACATTTGCAATTCTAACCAAAAGAAAAAAAAACAGTAAGTTATCTTCAATCCCAGCATAACTCAAAAAAATAAAGGTGTGAATAAAGTACAGCTCTGCAAGTTGCACTTACCCATAACAAGATTTTCAAATTCCTCACTGCTGCAGTAGCCTTTATGCTATATGGGCTGTGTCTTGTCCGTGACACAACCATCCAGTTTCCAAAAGCTCTGGCTCCCTCCCACACCTTCACTATGACTGCGGACAAGTAACCCTGAAGGGAAAATCAGCACTCAAAGAATCAGGACTTTCTTGCCCAAAACTTAAGGGCATACTCATAAAACTACAAAAACAAGAAGCTACAATTAAATTTATCAATCACTAAAAAAAACCAAGAGGATGGATAACAGGCTAAACTTTAACAACAGTGAGGAATTCAAACACAGACAATGTACTATGGTCATCATTTTCACTATTGCAATAGCCTTCTGGATATGGATTAATTACCAAAGCCTATCCAACCTGGAACGAAGGGAAGGGAATGGATCAAGGAGCCTCTAGAGAGCGATTCAAACAAAGCCTGCCATGGATCTAGAAAGAGAGTCCAGTTTGTAATGCCTTGCAAAGTTATGTTCAGAGGACAATGTAGCTGCCCAAAGAACACTGAGTGCACCCCTTTCCAACATGCCATCAAAACCGACAAGGTTCTAGCTGAGTCTTTATACTGCCTCAAACTGGTTTATCAAGATGGAATTATAGCAAGAAGCAATAGCCGAGGACGACCATATGGAAACAGTCTGCTTTGGCACAGGTTTGTCCTTTTTATAAGAAATAAATAAATAGCTCATCAGCTCATCCAGAATATGGAAAAACCTTTCTCACTGGTTTTGAGACAATCAAAGGTCACCTGCAGGTGGGAAATCCAGCATCTCAACCCAACCTGGCCGTATATAGGAGTATGCATTAGGATAATTACAAAACTGACTGTGTAATTGCTAGGGGAGTACTATGTATTTTGAAAAATAATGAGGAACATACAGCCTATTTAATTTTGTTTCGGTAAATAGCTTTACATTGCTGCTCTTAATTCCTGTATTTTCTATCTAATGAAATAAAAAGATGTTTACATCTCATCTAAAGATTCTTGCATCTTGGAGTATTCCACAATGGTAACATTTTTAGACATGAACAGAGGCTAAAGAAGAAACATTGCATGCACAACTCTTTAGGGCTATCTGCCCATGGCAATCACATTTACTAATCAGTTTTCTACAGTTCTGATAGTTAGCAAAGACAAACTCCTTTGTAGGAAAAAAAAAAAAAAAAAACAAGAGCAGTAATAAAAAGAAGTTATGTACTTACCATAACGTTACATGCAAGTTGTTTATCTTGCCTTTATTCTCAAAGATGGGTTTGGAGCCAATTCTCGGCTCCGACACAGCCAATAGCAAAGCTCAAGGTTTGCCAGTAGCTCGAGACAAAGCCCCTTATCCCACAATGCACTGCTGGAATTACCTCAGATCTTGTTTGCTGTGAGTGACAGTATATATAAATATACATACCCTTTTATTTATTACTATCAAGAACACTTCCCAAAGGGAAAGAAGAAATACTGAATAACCAGGATGGCACTAGCCTGTAAGTCAACAGTCAGCCAGGAGGGGGAAGGAGGGTGGGACATGAGAATAAAGGCGAGATAACTCGCATGGAATGTTATGGTAAGTACATAACTTAATGTGAAGTTGTTAAACCTCGCCGTTTATTCTTACTGATGGGTAGCGTCCCTAGCATCCTCAATCTTGGGTGGCTTATGGAAGTATGTTCTTCAGTACCGTGGAACCAAAGGAAGACCTGTCCCTTGAAGCCTTATCTACTTTGTAATGCGTGATAAAGGTATGAGGCTTAGATCAAGTGGCTGCAGCGCAAATATTGTCAAGGGGCAATTTAGCTTGAAAAGCAGAAGACGTAGAGGTGGCTCTGGTAGAATGAGCCTTAGGTTTGTGTGTTAATGGCATGCTCGCATTCTCATAAACAAAGGATATACAACTGGATAACCATTTAGATAAGGTTGTTTTAGCCACTGGATTGCCTTTTCTGGCTTCTGAGAAGGATACAAAAAGTTGATCTGATTTTCTAATATCCTTAGTTCTGTCAAGATAAAATCTGAGCTGTCTGTGTACATCAAGTTTGTGCAGCATGTATTCCAATTTGTTAGAGTGGTTGGGAAAAAAGACTGGCAGCTCAATGACCTGATTGATATTGGATTCAGAACAGACTTTAGGTAAAAATGAGGGGTTTGTTCTGAGAGATACTCTATCAGCATGGAAAATCATGTAAGGTGGTCTGATAGATAATGCTTGAAGTTCTGACACTCTGCGGGCAGAAGTAATGGCCACAAGAAAAATAGTTTTCCAGGATAAATATCTGAGATCACTAGAAGAAGCTGGTTCAAAGGGGGGAAGAATGATTTGAGACAGCATAAAGTTTAAACTCCAAGGAGAATAGGGAATTTTGATAGGAGGTCTCGTGAAGAACGTCTTTAAGAAAAGTCTTAGATAATTTATGGCCCATAACATTTGAGCCATCAAACCCAAGGTGAAAATTTGAGATGGCAGCTAACTGGACTCGAACTGTCGCAGCTGCTGCCCCTTCATTAAAAATCTTTGTCAGGAATTCTAAAATAGATGTTAGTGGAGCTCAGAAAGGGTAAATGTCCTGCATGTTGGCCCAAATTGAGAACCTTTTCCATTTACTGCCATACAATTTCCTGGTAGATGGCTTGTGAGAAGATAAGAGAATTTGTCTTGTATCTTCTGAAATTGAATGAAGCCTGGCAATTAGGGGAAGTGGATTAGCCAAGCAGTCAGTTTCAGGGACTGCAATGAAGGATGGAGGTCCCCTGATGGGTGCGTCAGAAGGTCCGGAACTGGGTCCAGGATCCATGGATCTTCCAACAGATAATGGTGGAGAAATGGGAACCAGATCTGTCGAAGCCAGTTGGGGGCTATGAGAATAACAGTCCTTCCCAGCGATTTTTGCTTTCTGTAAAAATCTGGGTATCAATGGGAAGGGTGGAAAAGCATAAAGGAGAGTCAGGGGATGACCCAAAGGTGGTATTGGGGCAAAAAAGCTTCTGCATTTTGAATTGATGTGGCTGGCAAAGAGGTTGAAGCAAGACTGGCCCCATTTGCGGAAAATCAACTCGGCAACCTGTTGTTTGAGACACCGCTCATGAGGGAGTAATATCACCCTGCTTAGCTTGTCCGCTATCACGCTTGATTCCCACGGGATGTGCGTTGCTAACAGAAAACGCTGGGACGACACACCCATTTCCGGACTCTGAAGGCTTCACGACAAAGGGGGTAAGACTTGGTTCCGCCTTGCTTGTTCTAGTATCCGCCTTGCTTGTTCAAGTATCAGACTACTGACATGTTGTCAGTCTGAATTGCAATAGTCCCTAGAGGGAAAGAGTCCGGAAAGTACTGCAACATCAGAAGTACCGCTCTCAGCTCTAGAACACTGATGTGCAGATGTGATTCTTGATCTGTCAGTGTGCCTTGGGAAGTCTTTCCCTGAAAACGCCCCCCCCCCCCACCCTATCAGGGAAGCGTCCGTGGTCACAGTGGCTACTGGGGGGGGGAGACAAAGGGTCTTCCGATTGTGACATGAAAAGACGTCAACCACCACTGAAGATATCTCTTGCAAGAATCCGTGATGAAAATCATGTGGTGCATCGGTAGTTTCTGGTACGACCACTGAGCAAAGAGGAGCCATTGAAGAATTCGCATATGTATCCTTGCTAGTGGTATAGCCAGGATTACTGCCGCCATCAAACCTAGCACCTTCAAGACCTCTGCTGCTGTAGCTTTGTTCTTTAACACCAGTGAGTTGCTGTATTGTCAGAGAAGTGAGACTCTTTCGATAGGAAGACGTAGAGTGGTAGTTGAGGCATCTAACTCTGCTCCTATAAAAACGGTATGCTGCGATGGCGATAAGGCAGACTTTTTGAAGTTGATTGTAATGCCTAATTGATGGCAGAGTGTCAGAGTGTATTGTGTTGCCTGAGTCAATTGATGCCTGGTGGTAGCGTTGAGGAGCCAGTCGTCCAGGTATGGAAACACCTGGAATCCTAGACATCTCAGGTGAGCCGTGACCACTGCCATGCATTTGGTGAACACTCTGGAGGCTGCAGTGAGACCAAAGGGCAGGGCTCGAAACTGGTAATGACTGGCTCCCAGACGGAAACGCAGATGATTTCTGGAGCGTCTGTTCATCTTTATGTGATAGTACGCGTCCTTGAGATTTATGGAGCACATCCAATCGCCTTTCCCTAGGAAAGGAAGAATGGACTGAAGCGTGACCATTCGGAACTTCTCTTTCTTTACAAACTGGTTGAGTCTGCTGAGGTCCAAGATAGGTCTCCAGTCGCCTGTTTTCTTTGGGACCAAAAAGAATCTTGAGTAAGTTCCGAATCCAACTTGGTCTGCTGGGACTGGTTGGATGACTCTTTTTCTAGCAATCTGTGGATCTCTATGATTGCTTGTTCCCTGAGGTTGGGTGGAACATCTGGGATTCTCTTTACAGGAATGGGAGGGGAAGAGAACGGTATGAAATATCCTCTGGAAATTATGCTTTGTACCCATGTATCTATTATATTTAGCCAGGCCTCAGGCCTCTGGGTACAAAGACAATCTACCTCTGACTGTCTCCAGAGCCGAACAGTCGGGCCCCCCCTTTCAGGGGCGCTGGTAGGGTTGAGTGGAGAACTGACCCCTGTCACCCTGCTGCTGCGGAACCCCTCTGCCACGGGGGTGGCATCTTCTGTTATAACCCCCTCCTCTGCCTCTAGAGGGGGTTTCTCCACGTGTGTCCTGAAAGACTGCCTGTGTTTTTCGTAACCACATTTTCTCTCCCCTAGGGCCCTTGGGGTAGGGCCGAGTAGGTGTAGAGAAACAGACTCAAACGGCAGATAAGGTCTTGCCTTCCTGCTCACACCTGGTTAAAGTTTCCTTAACTTTGGGCCCAAACAGTGATGAGCCATCAAATGGGGTGTTAATTAAGGTAGACTTAAAGGGTTCCGCAAAGGAACAGAGACGCATCCAGGCTGGTCTTCGAAGAGCAATGCCCAACGAGAGGCTCTACTAGAACCATCAGCTGCGTAGGATATGAGACGCATGGACGGGTTTACCACTGAGTTTAGGGTAGTCAGCTGGGCGCTGACTTTGTCGGCCACCCCTGCAGCTAATGTACCCTGGAGAGCATCTCCTAGCTCTTTCAGGAAATCTCTTTGTAATCTCGTAAAGTTTGTCAAGTAGTTCAGTGATCGCAGAGAAAAAGTTGCTGAACTAAATGAGAAGTTATGTACCTACCATAACGTTCCATGTTAGTTGTCTTCTCTCGCCTTCTTTCTTGCTTGATGGGTTCGAAGCCGATCCTCGGCTCCGACTCGGCACTTGCTAAGCTCGAGAGTCACTTTTACCAGCTCGAGGCAGCCCCATATCCCATGATGCAAGGCGGTAAGTACCCAGATCTCGTTTGATGACAAAAGGGCAATAGCACCTAGCATAAAAACTTCCCAAAGGAAGAAAGAAGGAGAGAAAAAAACCTGCAGGATGGTAGAAGGACCAGCTCTGTATGGTCTTCAGATGTAAAATTCCTTGCAGAGAAAGGTCTGTCCAGGCCAGGGGGGAAGGAGGGAGGGTCGCAAGAAAGAAGGCGAGAGAAGACAACTAACATGGAACGTTATGGTAGGTACATAACTTCTCAATGTTAAGTTGTCAATCTCGCCTTCATTCTTGCTTGATGGGACCGCGTCCCTAGCACCTCTATCCTGGGTGGCTCAATGGAACAGACTCTTGAGAACGGTAGAGCCAAAACTGGCTCTGTCCCTGGAGGCCAAATCCAATTTGTAATGGGAAACAAATGTATGAGGAGTGGCCCAAGTGGCTGCTGCACAAATAGTGTCTAAAGGGAGTCTAGCTTGAAAGGCTGTAGAAGTAGCTAAGCTTCTGGTTGAATGTGCTTTAGGTTTCGAGCACAGCTGTTTTCCCCTGAGCCGATAAATTTCAGAGATGACAGAAGAAAGCCATCTAGACAAGGTCACTTTTGAGACAGGAAGGCCTTTCTTGTTATCAGCATAGGAAACAAAGAGTTGATCGGATTTCCTGAATTGTTTTGTTCTGTCCAAATAATATCCGAGTTGGCGGTGGACATCAAGATAATATAATTTTTGTTCCGATCTGTTTGAATAGTTTGGAAAAAATACAGGGAGATCAATGGCTTGATTCAAATTAGTCTTTGAGGTGACCTTAGGCAAAAAGGTCGGATTAGTTCTCAATGATACTCTGTCTTTGTGGAAGACCAAATAGGGGGGGCGAACAGATAGAGCATGAAGTTCAGACACCCTCCTAGCCGATGTAATAGCAACCAGGAATAAAGTTTTCCATGAAAGAAATTTCAGGGAACAAGAAACAGCTGGCTCAAGGGGAAGAATCAAGGATGTCAGCACTAAATTTAGGTCCCATTGAGGAGGAGGACTCCTGACTGGAGGCTTCAGGAGGAAAACTCCTTTCAAGAAGGCTCTACAAAGCCTGTGGGACATAATGTTGTGATCTGCGAACCCGACATGAAAATTCGAGATAGCAGCCAACTGAACTTTGACTGTGGAAGAAGAGGAGCCCGCGTGAAAAATCTCCGCTAAGAAATCCAAAACTGCTTGAACTGGAGCAGTGAAGGGATCAATATTCTTGGCTTTAGCCCAATAAGAAAAACGTTTCCATTTGCTCGTATAAATCCTCCTGGTAGAGGATATTAAGGAAGCTACTATGATGTCTCTAACCGGGTTAGAGATCATGGGAAGCCTGGCTAAGGAAGGAAGTGGAGCAACCATGCTGTGAGGTTGAGAGAAGGGATAGACCGGTGCAGCTGACCGGATTGGTGAATCAGAAGATCTGGCACTGGGTCCAGATGCCACGGCTGCACCAAAAGGTGACGATGGAGGAACGGAAACCAAATTTGTCGAGGCCAATAAGGAGCAATGAGAATCAATTTGGCTCTCAAAACGGTTGCTTTCTGGATAACTTGAGGGATCAGAGGAAATGGAGGAAAGGCATAAAGAAGTCCCTGGGGCCAATCCTGGGTCAGAGCGTCTCTAGAGGGATGGCCTGGCAGTGGGAAGAGAGAGAAGAAGTCTGGGCATTTGCTGTTTTGGGGAGTAGCAAAAAGATCGCAACATGGGCGACCCCATTCCAGAAAAATCTCTTCCACTATAGATTGTTTGAGAGACCACTCGTGAGGCATGAGAATAGCTCTGCTCAATCTGTCCGCTAAAATGTTGGTTTTCCCAGGGATGTGCATTGCTACCAGAAACCGATGAGAGGAGATCGCCCATTGCCAAAGTCTGAGTGCTTCTCGACACAAGGGGTAGGACTTGGTTCCGCCCTGTTTGTTGATATACCAAACTACAGACATGTTGTCTGTGTGGACTGCAATTGTCCCTAAGGGAAGAAAATCGTTGAGGGCTTGCAACGTTAAAAGCACTGCTCTCATCTCTAGGACATTTATGTGCAGGTGGTATTCGAAAGGTTGCCACGTCCCATGAACCATCCTGCCCTGATAATGCCCCCCCCACCCGATCAGGGAGGCATCCGTAGTGACAGTGGCTACCGGGATGGGGTACAAAGTGTCTGCCTTGGTGAATCTGGGGAGAAGTGATCCACCAAGCAAGATGATTCTTGCAAATCTGTGTCACCAGTATTTGGTGACGCATTGGAAGTTGTTGGTAAGACCACTGAGTGAACAACATCCATTGAAGAAGGCGCATATAGAAGCAAGCCAGGGGAAGAAGGGTAATGGCCGCAGCCATGAGGCCCAACACCTTTAGAACCATTCTGGCTTGTACCTTCTTGCTGGCTAGAATGATCCTGACGTGACTTTGAATGTCTGAGATTCTTTGATCTGTAAGGGTAGCTGACATCCGAACAGTGTCTAAGTTTGCGCCTATGAAAGTAATAGACTGGCAGGGCAATAAGGAGGATTTTCCTGAGTTGATCGAGATGCCCAATTGAGAGCAAAGATTTATTGTATAATCCCTGGCTTGAATAAGCTGATGCCTGGTGGTGGCTGAAAGGAGCCAGTCGTCGAGATACGGAAACACCTGGAATCCTTGACGTCTCAGGTGAGCCATTACCACTGCTATACATTTGGTGAACACTCTGGGGGCTGTAGTGAGACCAAAGGGCAGGGCTCTGAACTGGAAATGACTGGACCCCAGCCGAAAGCGGAGAAATCTCCTGGAGCGTCTGTGAATTTTTATGTGATAGTACGCATCCTGAAGATCTATTGAGCACATCCAGTTGTCCTTCTGTAAGAAGGGCAGAATTGACTGAAGAGTGACCATTTGGAATCTTGTCTTCCTCACAGACTTGTTGAGTCTGCTGAGATCCAATATTGGTCTCCAGTTTCCCGTCTTTTTGGGGAACAAAAAGAACCTTGAGTAGATTCTGGGCTCTGAATGATCTGTTGTAACTGGCTGAATGGCTCTTTTTTGCAGAAGTTTTAAGACTTCTAACTCTGCAATTTCCCTTAGACCGGGTGGTACATCTGGAAGGGAATTTGAGTGATAGAAAGGACTTTCCTCGAAAGGAATTTTGTAACCCTCGGATATGATCGACTGTACCCATCTGTCTTGAGTGAGGGAACGCCAGGCTTCTGGCTACAGCGATAGTCTTCCCCTGACTGCCTCCAAGGATGGACAGTCGGGCAACATCTCAGGGATGCTGAAAGGGCTTGTCAGAGAGAGGGCTCTCTGCTTCCCTGGTTTTGTGGACCCCCTCTGCCTCTAGAGCGGCGTCTGTTATTGTTACCCCCTCTGCCTCTAGGGGTAAACTGACCACGTGAATCCGGCGTGACTCCTTGGGATTTGCGGAACCACATTTTGCCACCCTTCTGCCCTTTGGGGTAAGGTCTAGAAGGGGTGGAAAAACTGACCCCTACGGCAGAAAGAGTCTTGCCGTCCTGCTCACACCTGGTCAACGTTTCCTTCACTTGAGGACCAAACAAAGCTGAGCCATCAAAGGGAGAGTTTGTGAAGGACGCCTTAAAGGGATCTGCAAAATTACAGAGCCGCATCCAGGCTTGGCGTCTAAGAGCCACACCTGTACCTGCGGCCCTACTCGCTCCATCTGTAGCATATGAAATCAGTCGCATGGAGGAGTTAGCAATAGAATTAAGGGTTCCTAGCTGCGAAGCAATTTTTTCTTGAGCCCCTGCAGCTGTAGGATCCTGTACTACTTCACCTAGCTCCTTAAGGATATCCCTCTGGAGTCTGGTGAAGTGACATAGGTAGTTCAGCGAACGCATAGCAAAGGTCGCTGAAGAGAACATCCGCTTACCATACCTATCCATGGTCCTAGAGTCCTTATTAGGAGGATGGACAGGTACAGAAGGATCTGCAAGTTCCTTCTTAGTGGCAGCCGCCACCACCATGGCATCAGCAGGGACACCTTTCGTGAGGAATTGCTTGTCCGACGGGGCAGTAATAAATTTAGAAGGCCTCCTAGGGACTGGCTCTGAGTCAGGAGCAGCCCATGCCTTTCGAGCAATAACCTGCATAAGGGGGTCGAAAGGCGTAGACACCCAGGAGGTGGAGGGCCGAGATCCAAACGCCTCCAGGTATACAGACTCATCCTCAGAGCGATTATTGGTAGGCCAGTTTCCCCTCTGTCTTAGGAGTTCTAGGATGTCTGAAAAGGAGGCATCCTCAGAGGGGGATCTTGGAGATCTCTCTGACTCATCTAAGTCAGTATCAGAAGTGATAGACTCGGGGGAGTCTACGTGTTTCCTCTTACAGGTCCTCTTTCGCGGAGGATCCCCTGACTGATCAGGAGAATCCTCGGAAGAGGGGGATATTCCCAGTGGAGAAACCTGAGGCGGAGGATCTCTGGGTCCGGGAGCAAGAGAAGTGGCATAGATATCGACAGGCACCATAGAGGGAGGAGCTAAGGGAACAGACTGCTGGCTGAGTCCAGTGGCCAGCACACTCTTCATCACCTCGAAGGCTTCCCTCCCAGGGAGGTCCGAGAGAACCCGTTCCGAAGAACCAGGAACTCCAGGGCCCACCGAAAGGGAAGGCTCCGAGGCAGATGTCGGAGCCGAGCTCACCAAGGCCAAGGCTCCAAGGGGAAGAGCGGGGTGGGACAAGGGTCCGATGCCACTCACCCCCTCGGAGGAGACCAGGGAAGCCCGACCACCGAATCCCTCTAAGGAAGGTCTCGAAGAGGAGATAAGAGCAGAGGCTGAAGGAGCAGAAGGAGGGGGTATCTGTCCCTCAGCCCTAGCAGAAACCATTCCCTAAGACTCCAACTCCAAACTCTGGGGTAGAGTCGAAGGAGGAACTGCAATGGGGTGTGGACTAATAGTCGTCTGTTGAGACGGACTATGTAGCATCTGGGCCAGTGCCTGTGATTTTAACAATCTACTGACCACCCTCTCTAAATCATGGTCAGAAAGCCTGGATGACCTGGATGATCGGCTCCGATGGCTCCGTTCCGAGAGGAGAGGAGATGCCGGAGCCGAAAGTATCGGCTCCAAGGAAGGGGACCTTGACCTCTTCCTCGAAGGAACCATCGGAGCCGAAGAAACTATGGAAACTGTCGGAGCCGACAACTTATCGGCACCGACAGAAAGTTTTGATGCATCGGCTCTTGAAGAAAAGGAATGGCAAATGCTGCAAGTGTCTTGGAGGTGTTTAGCCCCCAGACAGTAGACGCAATGAATGTGTCCGTCAGTGACCGACATTTTCTGCCCACAATCTGGGCATTTCTTGAATCCCGATTTAGGATGGAATTTCTCCTTGTCATCAGACATAGTTAATGTAAAACAAACTAGTATAGAGCAAAACTAAAGACAGTAAAATCGTTACTACTTGTAAAGACCCACAAAGAAACTAAGCCCAATCCGGGCACTATCTAATAAATTATAGTTTACAAATACAGGGCTAAAGAAACCCACAGAGGAAACCCTGACTAAGAAGATTAATAAATCTAAATAGGGCAAAAGGCCCACACAAAACAACCTGCCAACAGGGCACTATCTATCCAGAGCTATAGAAACTATTATCAAATATTTAAACACTACTACACAACTATCCTCTACAACAAAAAGAAAGATTTTTTATAAGAACTTGACGTTTTTTTTTTTTTTTTTTTTTATCACAAATGGTCCGAGCTAGCTGGATCACCAAGATCTCTCTTGCCATGGCAAACTAGATCTGAGGTAATTCCAGCAGTGCATTGTGGGATAAAGGGCTTGGTCTCAAGCTACTGGCAAACTTTGAGCTTTGCTATCGGCCGTGTCGGAGCCGAGGATCGGCTCCGAACCCATCAGTGAGAATAAACGTTGAGATTTAACAACTTCACATATTATATTTAACTACTTGAACAATTAAATTTTTCTACAGGTGAATGGGTATGATGTCACACACAAACTCTCACAAGGATGACTACTTCTACAATAAGGACCGAGCAACATGTTCATTTTAGCTCTCCAAGTATGAAAACACAAAACTGATTTAAAAAAGCCAGTAATATTATTTATTTTGGTGAAGTTCAGTTGCTGGACAACAATTACACTGCCTAGATGCCATCAAATAAAACGTGGAAAATGTAAGGAAAAAATCAATCAGAGAAGCAAAAAAGTTCTGTCGGGGATGAACCTCACAGCCATACACCAAAACATAGTACAAAAGTTTTAGGTTAGTAAAGGAAATGGCTTCCAGTGACTTAGAGAACAAAATAAATGAAATACACTCAAATGTTTTAAAATAAATGACCCAATGGAAGAAAAAGTTAAATGACAAATGGTGGAAGAACACAAAGTTAAATGACAAAAGGATAGAAACATATAAGCTTTAAAATGGGTTGATATAACAGAAATCAGATACTGAAATAAAGGCAAGACTAACTGGATACGAGACTTCTCAAGAAGAACCAGTGTACATTTTCATGAGGCAAAGTGTTCATGTTTAGTTTACTGATAGCATATAAGCAGTTTTTCATCTCAAGAAGATGAAACAGATGAGATAGGAAGAGAGAACAATCCACATAAGTGGGAAAGTAGTTGTGTAAGTAAATTTACTGTAACAGTATACATTCAATTGATCGGTGCTGCAGTAGTTTTACTTATATGGGGGCTTATATCCTGCCAAAAAGCTTCCAAAACTTGACGGCACCTTCCATGCTTCAAAATTGTCAGGCAGCTCGAGATGAGCTCACTAAAAGACAAGTTTGGGTGCCAAGACCTTCAGAGCTTTCCAGTCAACAGAGAGGGTGGCTGAGTCCTGAAAGGACAATATTTGGAAGAACAAAAAATAAATAACTACATCTTGCCATAAACACACCAAAAATGAGTGGGATGGAAGGATAGAGCAGCAACAGCAGCAGTGATCATTTGAACACCTACTGTTATGGCAAGGTTACACAACTATACTATGTTTATCATGCTGATCCCAGCTGCAATAGCTTTAGCTATATGGGTAGATTAACCTACCTTGCTACATCTAAGAGGTGGAAGGAGGAGAGTCCAGGAGCCCCTGGTGAATGATCCTTGAAAGCCTGATCTACACCTAAAGAAGGAATCAAGTTTAAAGTGTTTTGCAAAAGAATGTACGGAGGACCAAGTTGCAGCTTCCAGAATACTAGAATTCAACCTCTCCAAAAAGACACAGATGAAGGCAAGGCTACAGTAGAGTGGGCCTTGACTATGCCTGGAATAGCTTTGTTGTGGTGAAATAAAAGTTAATAGCCTTAGCTAACAATCTGGAAATAGTCTGTTTTGACACAGGTTGACCCTTCTTAACTTCACAAGAAATGAACAAGTGATCTGAAGACCTGAAAGATTTAGTTCTGTTAAGACAGCACCAGAATTGTATGTGGACATCTAAGGTATAAAGTATCCCTTTTCCCTCATTTTATGGTTCAAGAAACAAAACTGGAGGAGGACAGTTTGATATAAGGTGAACTCAGACACCACTTTAGGCATAAATGAAGGATTAGTTTTTATTTTATTTTTTATTTTACATTTGTTGACCGGGACAGTCCGACTGGATGCATGTCCATTTTCAGCGGAGGCCCGGGGAGAAAAGCTCCAAGGGTAAGTAGATACAGCATTACATAATACCAGTATTACATATTACAAACAGACTATTTACAGAGATTACATAAGTAAGCAAGTTAAACAAGTCCCACAGGTTAGAGTTAATCCTGAGCACAAGTCAGGATTAAATTAAATTACACAGTAAACTGGTTAACAGATTTTTACACATTCTAGAGAGAGTTAGCCAGGCTTGATACATTGACATAGCCAGTTAAGTGACAAATGTTGTTTGAGTCTAGTTTTAAATTGACCTAAATCAACTGGAAGAGAGTTCCCGGATCTACTTACAGAGTTTGCAAAGAGAGCGTCACCGGCTGTGTTATTAATTTTGCTAGTCTGAATTAGTGGTTTGTTAGAGGATCGAAGCGGTCTAAGATTGTTACAAGGGGTGATAATATTTTTAAGTGCAGGAGTATTGTCCTAATAGAGGATTTTACAGGCCATAATCAGTTGGGTATACTGGATTAGGCTGGGTAGTTCAAGCCACCCAAGCTGATTTAGATTGATGCAATGTGCCCTAAAAGGCAGCCCAGTGGCAAACCAGGCAATGTGGTTGCAGCAAATTGAGAGTTTGTTAAGGACAGTCTTGTTTAAATTCGAGAGTAGAGGGGATGCATAAAGAAGGGTTGAAAGAAGGTGGGAGTGAGCTATGGTAATTTTAGCTGGAGGGGTTAGGAAGGCTTTTATTCTGTAAAGTGACCCTAGTTTTTTATTGATGGTTTTGATAGCTTGGTTAACATGTAGGTCGAATTTTAGATTATTGTCTATGATGACAGCCAATAGTTTTGCAGAGGGGTCAAGGGAGATTATTGTGTCATCATTTGAATTTATGGTAAAGGTGAAAGCGGTAGACCTAAGTGTTGGTGAAAATAACAGCATTTTAGTTTTTTTGGGATTTAGGATCAGACTACATTCAGAAAGCCAGTTTTCTATTGTATTAAAGGTGATCTGGGTAGATGACCATAACTCTACTGGAGATGTGGCTGAGCAAATCAGAGTAGAGTCATCAGCATACTGGATACAGCTGACTTTTGGGATGACAGTATAAAGGTCGTTAATGAAGATGGAGAACAGCAAGGGCCCTAGTATAGAGCCTTGTGGTACTCAAGGGGTGTTAGGCAGAAGGTTAGAGAGTTTGTTCTGCCAGAGGACAGCCTGCTGTCAACCATTCAGGTAGGATTGAAACCATTGAAAGGCTCTAGTATCTAGACAGAATGTTTGCAGGGTGTGGATTAAAAGTTGGTGATCAACCATATCGAATGCCTTGAAAAGATCCAAGAAGAGGGCTGAGGATATATAATTATTGTTACGATTATGGTTTATGGTGTTGGTAAAGGCTAGGAGGGCTGAAGTAGTGCTGTGATGACGGAAGCCATGCTGAGTCTCTGCCATAAGGTGATTCTGGATTAGGTGGTGCATGAGTTGTCTATGAATACATTTTTCCATAATCTTTGCAAATGGAGAGAGTATAGCTATTGGCCTACAATTGGAGAATTCAGTAGAGCTGCCTCCTTTGTGAAGTGGGATTACATAGGATATTTTCCAGATGGTGGGAATTTTAGGGTAAGCAATAGCATCAGCTGATTTTTGTAGGTACTCGGCAGGGAGTTGATCAGCAGAAAGTGCAGTGGGTTTTAATTTTTTGATCAAGGTACGGGTAAGTGAAGGGGTAACTGTTTGGAAGCTGAATGCGAGTAGGTTTCTAGGGGTCCTACTTTCAGGCCCAGGGGACCTAGGAGGTAGTTGGCTAGCTAGGGCTTGAATTGTCTCAGTAAAGAATCGGTTAAACTGACAGAAACATCTTCAGGGGTTTTATCAATAGTAGCAGCAGGGATTGGGGTTGAAGTTTGTCCAGGATTGCTCAGCTACTCCGGATCCCTCTGAAGGGTTAGTTTCGGTAGGCTGAAAATCTTTTGCGTCGGAAGGCCCAGCCATCTCCACGTGGGAGTCAGAGAAATTTTTAATAAGTAGAAATTGTATTTTTAAATATTGTTTTCTTAGAAAAAGTTTCCCTTTAAGAAAATTATTGCTTAATTTAGCTTTTTGATCTTGTGACAGACATTCACCAATCATTGGATATTTTATGATATTTAAGAATGTGTTGTGTGGCTTTCTAATTGTTTCTGATGAAGTCAAGGTTTCATTGAAGAAAGAGCTTAATTCCTCATATTATTTTGTGATAATAAAAGAGTAACGTGGACTCGCAACATTAGTGCTATTCTTTTGTTTAATTGTTTTTTTTTGGAGCACTAATTTACCACCATGGTTTACTATCAAAATGTCGATCCTTACTCCGGCGAATGACGTATAATTGAAAATGGAAGGTCGAAAGCAGTACCATCAGAGTCACAAAATACAATCTAAGAACGGGTTTTAACATGGGTCGAGGTAGGGGAGATGTTTGTAGTTTGGAATAACACTGAACACCTACCTCGACCCATGTTAAAACCGTTCGTTGATTGTTTTTTTGAGATCGATGTTATCGTTTTCGAACTTCTGGTTTCGATTACACGACATTCGACAGAGTAAGGATCGACATTTTGATAGTAAACCTACCACCATTCATTTTGGTTTATCAATTGTTTTTTTTGGTGGTTTGGTTGTTATGGAGTCCGACCACTCTATCGATTATTCACCGATCCCTGACCTTGGATCTAACATAGAGATTATGGCGGTGAAAAAGGATATTGCGGAACTTAAGGGTGAGCTTACTTGCCTTTTGGACATGTTTTCTCAGTCACATTCAACCTATAAACGTTCTTCTCTCCTTACTGGTCCTTTTAAGGGAGCTCAATCACATTTGGATTGTGGTAACCATGCTACTAGCTCGGATTCTGTTGTAGTTGACCTTAACAAATGTCGAGAGGGTATTGCAGTAACACAAGTGCAACGGACTGACGTTGAGCATCTTCCTTCTGATCTATCTATGCATTCCAGCAATAATGGAAGCAAGTCGGACGCACCTTTTCTTTTTTCTAATTCTCGATCTAATTGTGTGGTTGACCTGGATCCAGGAATTGATTCGGACCACAAGAAGACTGCTGCTACGGAGGGTTTTAACCAACTGCAAAACAACGGAAATGCTAAAAAAGGTACTGTTGATTCTAGTAATGTAACTGGTAACAAGCAAGTCCGAGCTAATCATACTTCTGTAGTTAAAGACATAACTTGCAACTGTAACTATGATACGAATACAATGAGCAACTTTAAAACGGTTGCTCCGTCTGGCTCTAATTCAAATTTTACCAAAGATCGAACTACTACAACCATTGGGAACTCTTATGTTCACATTTTTGAAAAACATTATTCTTTTTCAGGTACTACTCGTGGTTCTTTTAACATTCAAAATAAAAAAGAAAATGTGTACCACGAGTTTAAATCTTTGAAGGACATGATTTTTATATTTGACAAAAGACTTTAAATACAAAATGTGTCAATTGAAAATATGTTACTTAAAAGAATGTATAAAAGAAAAAATAGTGCCGCAGGGCCTTGGGGTTTATAAGTTTCCTTTTGGTATACATTATGACTCAGAAAGTATTAACAAATTAATTAACATGTTTGATAAATGGGGCCTGGAATTACTTGAAAAAAGTGTGCTGGTACATGAAAAAATGGAAAGTAATTTACAAAAAGAAGTTGAGCATTTAAACGAAATGATTGTTTCTGATTTACTCTTTGACCAGTACCAGGGTTTGTATGACAAGGTTTTGAACAGAGTTGGTAAAAAATGTGACAATGTTTTTAATAAGAAAGCCAAGAAGTTAAACAGGGACAGGAAACAATACCAACACAAAAATGTCTATCCTACTGAAAGACTAATAGGATATGATAAAGAAAATGTAGCCTGTTTTAGTGGTGGTCCATCTAGTGAATTTATTACTAATTCTATAGACCTTGAGGTGATAAATGAAGTAGAACAATTTAACCTGGAAGATGAGGAACAGAGTGTTGGTTATCAGGATTTTCCCCTACCCAGGCGCTCCAAAAGAATAGCCAATCGCAAGCAGGCGAATTTGCCTGCCTACAACAAGGCAGCGCAAAAATACAGAAATTCTCCAAGATGGTAGGAGATACCCCCTCTAGCCTCTAGTTTTAATAATAACCTGTTACAAATACAATATACTATGAATGGTTTCCATATTTTCAACTACACAGATAAGGAAATTACATCTGAATACTTCTCCTTATTTTCTAAAGGATTTAAATTTGTGCCTACTAGAACACCTGATATAGCGGATACACTTGTGGAATTGCAGCTATATTTAAGGAAACAATTTAAAATGAATAAATGCTAAGAATGAAAAGCACACTGTTAATCAAACAAGGACAGGTCTTAAGAAGAGTAGTACTTTTAACCCCCCGTTTCATCCCCTTGTTGGTACATTTGAGAAGGTTATTAGGGATGACATTTATGAGATCTGGAGTTGTCATAAAAAAACTTTTTGCAACCTTAACAAAACAGAGAGGAACATGTTTGACCAACTGAGAAATGATACGAGTATTCGTGTTATGGTTCCTGACAAGGGAGGAGGTGTTGTATTATACAACAGTATTGATTACACTAACGCCATGCAGGAAATTTTGTTTAATGAAAAACATTATTCAGTATGTTCTAGGAATGAGATTCATATAGCTTACCGAAGAATAGATAGCTTTCTAGATGAATATTTGATGGATCAAAGAATTGATAAGACAGTTTATGATTTTTTAACCAACTTGTATCCAAAAATTCCCGCTATCTTTGGTATACCCAAAATACATAAGAGTATAGAGAACCCTCCTTTTAGGCCCATAGTGGCGGCAGCCGGATCTAAGACCCACAATTTATCTGTGTTTGTGGACAGGAAGATCAAACATGTGGTTGACTGATGTCCACATTTGGTCAAAGATTCTTGGGATTTTCTTGGGCAACTTAAGGACAATCTTTGGCATGCTGATGTACACCTCTTGACTATTGATGTAATTGACCTTTTTACCTGTATTCCAAAGCGGGAGGGGTTATCCTTTTTTGAGGAAACCCTATATAGTTTGTCCAAATTAGACAATGATGAGGTTAAATTGATTAGTGAAATAATGGAAATTATTTTGGACAATTACATCTATTTTGAGGGTGAATTTTACCAACAAGTCAAAGGTGTAGCTATGGGGGATGCATGTGTCCCCACCTATTCCAATTTAGTTTTATTGGGATGGGAAAGACAACACTTGTTTAAAAGTAAGTTTTATGAGAACATATCCTACTATTGCCGCTTCTTGGACGATATATTTATTTTATGAAAGGGAAATCAGGCTAGTATTCCTTTATTTATGCAGTACTTGAATCAAACTACAGAATTTTTAAAATTTACTTTTCATTACGACTTCCATGAAATTAGTTATTTGGATATTAAAATTAAAGATCAAGAAAAATTTTTATCTAGGATTTATAGAAAACATACCTTCCGTAACAACTACTTGCACTATAATAATCATCACCCCCTAGCTCAAAAGAAGAGTATTATAAAAGGACAAGCCGTCAGGGTAGCCAGGATGACATCTTTTTAACAAGATGTTAAAAGTGAATTTGAACTTCTTAGAAGTATGTTTTTGGAAAGGGGTTACCCTGTAGGCTTGGTAGAAAACAATTTAAAAGAATTCCCAGATGAGTGGGGTGAAAACATATATACCCCTTCTTGGTAAGGGTTTAGATAAAAACAAAAACCAAGTTATAAAATATGATGGAAAAAGTGGAAAAGCAAATAGTATTAATTTTGAACAAACTTGCGTTGTACAATACAGCCCTTTATGTCAACAGCTAAAAAAAGTAATACAGAAAAAATGGAGTATTTTCAAAGTAGATCATGAGGTATACAAAGTGGTAGGAGATTAACCTTTTTTTACTATAAAGATTGGACCAAACATTAAAAGAATTTTAGAGGGAGTACAAAATGTACCTATTGACAACAAAAATAAAAAAGAAGTAGAAAGAGGCACTACACCTTGTGGTAGATGCAAATATTGTTCTTATATTTTCCAAGATCCAGTGATTTATTTGGAAAATACAATGAAAAGTGTGGTTTACCTTAGGGGAGGTAATTGCTGTTCCAGTAGACTAGTGTACATAGCTAGGTGTAATACCTGCAACTCGTTCTACATTGGGAAAACTGAAAGAACACTCAAAACTAGAATGTACGAACACCTGTATGATATTAAAAATAAAAAAGAAACGAATGCTTTGTATAAGCATAGTATTATTTGCGAGCATTATACAGGTTATAGATTTGCAATACTTGATTACATAAAACAAGAGGCTAAAGGAGGGGATTGGCAGAATTTATTACATAAAAATGAGCTTATGTGGCAACTGAGGTTGGCTGCAAATCTTTTCCCTGGTTTAAATGGCTACCTAAGTATCCACCCTATTTTAAAAGAAAAAGCAGAAGCTATTTAATATTTTTACTTTAATTTATAGCTTCATTAAAAGTATTCATAGTGGTAATGGTTCCATCTTTTGAGAAGGATTCCAATATTGTATTATTTAGATTTTAAATTTTATTTTTGGGTTTGGAGAAATTTTTAATAAGTAGAAATTGTATTTTTAAATATTGTTTTCTTAGGAAATAGTTTCCCTTTAAGATTATTATTGCTTAATTTAGCTTTTTGATCTTGCGACAGACATTCACCAATCATTGGATATTTTATGATATTTAAGAATGTGTTGTGTGGCTTTCAAACTGTTTCTGACGCAAGGTTTCATTGACGAAAGCGCTTAATTCCTTATATTATTTTGTGATAATAAAAGAGTAACGTGGACTCGCAACATTAGTACTATTCTTTTGTTTAATTGTTTTTTTGGAGCACTAATTTACCACCATTCATTTTGGTTTATAAGTATTATAGCTCTTAACGTAAGAGTCAGTTTACTTAAGTTATAGGGGAAGGAGGCAAACAGTCAAGCACAAAAAAAGAGCCCTATAGCTTACCAATATGGTGACCTGCTTAATTACACAGCACTAAGTGAAAGCTTAACAAATGCTTTTTGTGTGCAACCTACTTGCTTAAATACTGAGAGAAACTGATTGCAGTCCTGTAGACACCGTTTTGGAGGGAACTGTAGAGTTCAACTAGGAAAAGAGAAAGGCAGAGATTCTAGGGTAAGCATGAAGGCAACAACAGGCAGTTATTTTATAATACATTCAGAAAGGTTTGGTGGGGGGGGGGTAAAGTAGCATACTTCAGAATGAACTAAGATTTATAGCTAAGAAAACGTGAGCAAGAGAGAAATGCAGTAAATAAACACTTGCCAGATTTTAAAGATATACCAGAAAAACTACATCAATTGTTCACAATTATACAACTGGAAAATTGCCAAGTTCTCTAAGAAACCCTGTCCCTAAGGGAACTCAGATAGGGCTGACTCTCCATAAAGTACAGTTTTGTACCTACCATAAATGTAGATGTTCGAGGATTCCATTGCTGCAGTCCTTACTATTGGGTATAGTCCCATATCCTCAGTCTTTTCTTGCCCCAGATGTCAGAAGACCCTAAAAAGACAAGGCCCAAAATACCTGCACCAAAACATGAACAATATATACAAAAATATAAGCAGGTAAATCACCTACACAACCACCCCTAAACACAGAGGGAAGAACATCTACATTTATGGTAGGTACAAAACTGTACTATGTTCTTCGCCTTCCATTGCTGCAGTCCTTACTATTGGGTAGAATCCCAAAGCAGAGGTAAGGGAGGCTGGCAAATCATAAAGAAGCAGGAGCTGACAACATGCCTTGCAAAACAGCTGTGGCAAAACCAGCCCTAGACTTAGAGTAAATAGGAAGGTGATAATGCTTAGAGAAAGTATGCACTGAACTCCAAGTAGCTGCTTCCAAAATGTGGCAGTAGCCCTAGTGGAATGAGGCCTAATCCCAGCTGGAACCTCCTTGCCATGATGGGAATAACAAAATGCAATGCAAAAGCCAATCCACCTAGAAATAGTTTGTTTTGACACAGGCTTAACTCAAAGCAAAAGAAACAAACAACTGCTGAGACTGCCTAAAATTGCCTGTGTACATTCAAAGTATGCAAAATCTTTTCCCCTTTATTTTGGGGGTCTGCAGCCACACTAGAAACCACCTTAGGCATAAAGGAAGGATTAGTTCTTGCAGAAGTAATAGCCAACAAAAAGCAGTCTTCCATGACAAATATTTCCAACACAAAATTGAGATCCCAAGAAGAAACTGCTTGAACAAGGGATGCGAAAACAATGGTGGGTCACAATCATAGTGAGCTGAGATTGCTGCAGCATGAATCTTGATGGAAGAGAAGGACAGACCCTTGTCCAGTAACTCAGTAAGATATTGAAGAGCCATACTCAAATTAGGCTCAGAAATCTCCAAATTCTTTGCTTTACTCCAAAATAAAAATCTCTTCCATTTTGCTGCGTACACTTTATAATCACATTTAAAACTTGTTGAGGAAGTTGAGACCTGCTGTGTTTCAACACAGAATATGCCAGGCTGTCAGAGGAAGAGAGTGAAGCTTGACATTGAGCAGATGACACCAGACTCGTGAGTAGAGGGTACCAGTGTTGCCGAGGCCAATCTGGAGCTATCAAAATCATCCTTGGCCTGTCCTGTCTGACCTTTAACAGTACCTTTGGAAGAAGAGGCAGAGGTGGAAAGGCATACAGATGAAGGTCTGTTCAACTGAAAGACAGAGCATCCACTTTCCAAGCTGTGTGATGAAACCCCTTTGTGCAAAACTGTGGCAGCTGGTGGTTTAGTGGAGAAGCGAACAGAGCTATGTCTGGAGTTCCCCATGACACTGTCAATTTCTGAAATACATGAAGATCCAGTTTCCACTTGTGGGGATCCATGATTTGTCTGCTTAACACATCTGCGAAGGAGTTCTGTGCTCCTGGCAGAAACCTTGCCTGAAGAGTTAGGTAATAAAATCATTGCATGCCTGCATAGAGGATAAGAATGTGTTCCCCTTGTTTGTTGAAGTACCACATGACAGTTGTGTTGTCTGTTAGAATCAACACCTGCCCTGGAAGAAGCAACTCCTTGAAAGCCAGAAATGCGAACTGGACTGCTAACATCTCCTTTATGTTGATATGTAGATGCTGTAGACTGGCAGGCCACTTGTCTTGTATCCACTGTACAGTTAGATGAGCTCCCCAAGCAATGTCTGAGGCATCTGTCGGTAAAATCTGACTCGCCTGGGCGGGTCACAGAGAGTCCCTTGTTTAGGTGACATTCCTGAGCCCACCACAAAAATACTCTTACCTTTGAAGGCAAGGTATTATTTGAATGACAGTGTCTAAATCCTGGCAGTGCTGTGTCCATACATTTTTGAGATACCATTGTAACTTCCTCATATGCAGTTTGGCATTGGGAAGCACCAGAATACAAGATGCCATGAACCCTAATGCTTGAAGGACTGTCTCTGCAGTCAGCACGGACTGATGAGATAGTTGATGGAAGTAAAGTGACAGACTCTTTTGTTTGTCCTGCTGTATTCAGTCTCACACCCAGAAAGCACATGTCTTGAGAGGGTACTAGACTGGACTTTATTTCGTTCACAGAATACCCTAGGCATCTTAGCACTGCTATAAGATATTCCAGATGCTGTAGAAGGTCTTCCTTTTCTTGAGCCAGAATCAGGCAGTCGCCTAAATAAGGATAGATTTGAAGTCCTTGTAACCTGAAGTAAGCTATCACTGGAGCCAGAACAGTAGATAAGCCAAAGGGCAATGCAGAGAACTGATAATGAGAATCTCCAGCTTGAAACCGCAGATACTTCCTGTAACTTAGCCTGATATGCACATGAAGGTAAGCTTCCTTGAGATCTAAAGTTACCATCCAGTGATCTTTGCCCAGCAGGAGTAAAAGCTGTTGTAACGTCAACATCTCGAACTTGGGAATGTCCAGATAAGTGTTGAGGAGAGATAAATCCAAAAGCAGTCTCCTTCTCTGGTACTAGGAACATGCGAGAATAAAATTTTGACACAGGGACTGGTAGAATGATGTCCAACACCCACCTGTCTTGAGTAATTAAATCCCAATTTCCTTTGAAAAGAGACAGTTGTCCTTCCAAAGGAGCTGCCAGACGAGAATCTACTGGCAGTTGAAAAGGCAAGTCATTGGGTCTGTTTACGAAAGGACTGACCCCTGCCCTCACCAGAAGTCTGAGCAGGTGAACTCCTGTTCGACCTACCCCTAGACTGGGAATCATAAGCAGGATATGTCCACCCCTTAGCAGGCCAATTTCTACTAAACGTGGCTGTACGTGCAACAATCTTTAACAGTTTGCATAGACTTAGCTTTGTCCTCCATTTTCTTCAAAACTGCTTCCACAGGTGAACCAAACAACACATCAGACTGTAAAGGAGCATCCAAAATCCTTGTCTTAACATGCTCAGCCAAATTTTGATCCCTCAACCAGGCATGCAAGAACAGAACTAGTGGCAGCCACCGAGGCCTGCACAGCATCAAAACCACATTGCAAAGAATGCTTGCCCACTTGTTCAGACACATAAACTAAATCCAGCAAGTCTTTACAATCAATACCTTCCGCCAAAGCATCCACCTTAGATTTCAATTGTGAAAGGAGATAATTTTGATATTTCAGCATGTGAAACTGACAATTCAACGCTTGCCTCTTTGTCAGTGGGAACAGGATTCTTAACCACAGAGGCCTTAACACCTTTAGGCCCCTGAGAAACAGTTTCTGGGTCACTCTTAAACAAATACTTATGAGCTTGGGCACCCTATAGTACCTATCAGGTTTAACAGGAGCAGGAGGCAAAGAATCAGGGTTCAGGGAAGCCTCTGCAAAAACATCTTCCACCACATTCAACACAGGCGGTATAGCTAAGGGCCTATGCTGGGGTAAAACAAGAATTCCTAAGCCTCTTCCTGAATCAGAGTAATCCTGGCCTTCCCATTTAAAGTGCTCCCTCATGGAATGCAGAGTCTCTGAAAATGAAAAATCCTCAGGAGGAAAGGAGTGGCATCATCCACATCAGAATCAGAATAATGAGGATACTCCTGCAAATCTTCAGAAGATTCAGAAGCCCCTGAACCCTGTTCAAAACTGTCAAACTCTGGTTCCACTCTAGGCCTCTTATCAGGAGGGCCCATAGAACCTCTAATCATAGTAATCAAATCTTCTGCCATTTTAAGCATATGTTTCTTAGGTACAGAACCCGAAGGCTAGGAGAAGCCCTACTGAAGCTGAAGTTGGCCTACCTCTAAAAGAAGTTTTGGCAACAGAAGGAGAGGCTCTAACTACTTTGGGAAGAGAGGGAAGAATAGTTACCTGAGAAGCCCCTCAGCCTGGCCTGCCTCCTGAGAGGGTACATCCTGTAACAGTAAAGTTTCTGCCTGAGACTCTATAGAAACTCCTGGCAAAACCTCTGGCTCCACTGTTCATCAACCCGCTTCCCAAACACTAATCTGGCACAGTCTAACCTCCTCTTAATTAAACAAGGTATACACAATGTATGGTAATCCCTATGAGGTATTTGTTTCCCACAAGAAATACAGTTATTCACTTTTCTGACATCCGGTTAAATACTGAGGCAAGAAAAAAAAATGTTTCTAACGGGTACTTAGCCAAAATGTTCCCAACGGGTACTTAGCCAACTCTGATGAAATATTTCAGAACGCCAACCTGCACTCGCAAAACTGCTTCTGCATCGGACAGAGTAAGGACTGCAGCAATGGAAGACGAAGAACATCATGTTCCAGTTCAGACAACATTCTTGCAGAAGTCAACGCAATCAGTAAAATTGTTTTCCATGTTAAGAACCTCAAGTCAACCAGGTTACATGGCTCCAATGGAGCAAGAGTTAGCTTTTCCAAGACAAAATTAAGATCCCATGGAGGAGCCACTAGTTTTCTTGGAGGCCACTTATGCAACCTCCTTTTAAAAATTATTTTGACATGAGAATGCACTGAAAAGGGAAGAGCAACAGGCATATATGCTAAAATGGCCAATAAATAAATCTTACAGAGGAGTAAGACAGGATACAGGATAACACACAAATATTGTAAAACCACAGAACAACTAGGCCTGAATGAGTGCTGGTTATCTTGTGGACACCAACTAGAAAACCTTTTCCATTTGATAATACAGGCTTTTCTAGTAACACACAAACATCCTCCAAAGTTGAAAGAAATGGAGGAATAGGTGCAGGTTCTAGAAATTCCTTCTATAACAGTTCAGACTACATCCTTAGGGAGAGGAAAACCTCTGTATTCTCCCCCTGAAAACTTTGGCATATTCTAAAAATAGTCTCAGAGAAACAGATCCACACACACACACACAAAGGAAAAGTTAGAAATGGAGATCTCCTTGGTGTCTGAATCAGAAATCAGAGGAATCCTTCAACTGTTCCTTCATCCTCCTGTCCAAATTCCAAATCTTGAATCTCATCAAGAAAGGAAGTACACATCTTTATTTTACAAGAAACCAGTTTACAGGAAGGATTAAAAGCCTGAATTAAACAGTGAGCTAGAACCCATAAACTACTCTTGTCTAAAGAAATTTGAGGAGGAGTAGTTACATGTTTAATTCCCCATTTCTTATGGACAGGACAAATGGGACCAATAGCAGCTTCCCCAGGAATGGGCACAACATTCTAACAAAACAGGGAAGCCTTCCTTATTCCCTTCTCCCATGACCAACAAGACTGTCTCACCTTTTTCCACCAAGGGGACCCCAAAAGCCACAGAGGACATAGCTAATCCCTGGGCCAGTGTGGCTGTAGGTGCTACACCAGAGAGATCTGGGGTAAAAATTAAGTAGTCTGAGGTACCACCTGTGACTGGCAAACTGCTAGCCTGCTGTGATGGCAAAAGCTGTTTGCTTAACTTTTTCTTTTTGTGGCTGGAAGAGACAGTGGGACCAACAGATTGTTCCTTGGTCTAGACGAAAATGGTGTCTCTTTCTGGGGGGGAGTAGCAAATGCCAGTAAAAACAAAAAGGTCTTTAAAAGTAACTTTTTTTATATAAACAGGCACAGTAAAAAGCACTTCAAAACACTTTCCAGTCTCAAGGTAAAATAAAAACAATTTCTCCACAAGAAAAAATGTTTTTTTCAGTTACTTTAAACAACTTTTAAATAGATAAGGGAAAAAAAACAATTATCTTTTCAATAACACCCCTGAAAAGGAAAGTGTCAGTAATGAACAAAATTTTTAAAGTACAAGATCTTACTCAGTATATATTCACAATGACATCAGAGTTCAAAAACATAGAAAATATTTAAAACAACACTGCAGTACAGGCTCAGACAAAGAAAAATATCTGAACTAAGCTTTACTACATTCCTGACAGCATCTAAGAAAATTACTAGTCCCTAGTTAACTTACTTACTACAGAGCAAGGCAGATGCGGTGAATGGATCTTCTAGTTGTTGTTAGGTCCAAGACAGAATGCTCTGCCTCGTTAAGAGATTTCTCAAAATATCATCTCAAATATTACTACTGGGGTAGCTTGAAGAATGACATTATTTCTGGCCCTCTGACTTCTAGTTCCCAGGCCAAAGCCTCCATTGCCAGCAGCTGGTAGCATTTAGCACCTACCTGTAAAAAAACTCAAATTGCTTTTGCTCAGATCTTGGCAGGTGCTGGAAGTCGTAAAACAACTGCATTCGTCCGTGCTTTCTGAGTTAGTAATTAGTTCACTCCAAAAACAATACAAAAAGCTTCGTAGTACATACTCTGTCTATGGTTGCCTGTGAGATAGCCTACAAAGTAATTTAATTTCAGATATTTTCTAAAGTTTGCTGGACTGAAGTTAACCCTCCAGTTTCCTCTGTTAACATATACATTTAAACAGTTACAATAGCGCATGTACATTTCTGTTCTCTTCCAGTAGGGCACAATGTGGATACATTTCAAGCACAAGCATTTTACAAAAAGTACAGTTTTGTACCTACCATAAATGTAGATGTCCGAGAGGTATGCATCTGCAGTCCTAACATATGGGTTGTCCTGCCTCAGGCAGCCCTTCGGTCGGCCAGATTCCAAAGTCTGGGTCTGGCCTCGGCTGATGTCGCACTTCACCTGACGTCATAGCTGCTGTGTATTGGGTATAAAGGCATCAGCCGACGCCATTTTCCTCAGTGTTTCTTGCCCCAGATGCCAGGTGCCCTCTAGGAAGGCTAAATTTGGATAAATGCAAATGATTCCAAACAGTAGAGAGCAAACAATATAAGCATGTATATACATATATACAAACAAATACACCATAAAAGATTCCCCCAGCTAGCTACAAGATGGGCAAATACCCTAGGAGTACCACAGAGGGGAAGGAGGGCGGGTAATCCTGACTGCAGATGCATACCTCTCGGACATCTACATTTATGGTAGGTACAAAACTGTACTATGTCCTTCAAGGATGCATCTGCAGTCCTAACATATAGGTAGAATACCATAGCCAAACTGGGGGAGGAGGCACTAAGATAATGATGGTGTAGTTAAGATCCCTTGCAAAACAGCAGTTGCAAAACCTGCTCGGGATATGGAGTATAAAGGAAGATTATAATGCTTGGCAAATGTATGCACGGAGCTCCAAGTAGCAGCTTCTAAAATGTCTTTGGTAGCCACTCCTCGTAGGAAAGCTGTAGTAGTGGCTGTAGCCCTTGTGGAGTGAGGTCTGATGTTTTCTGGAGTTGTCTTTCCATGAAAAGAGTAACAAAATCTAATGCAATTTCCTATCCATTTTGAGATTGTCTGTTTTGAAATTGCTTTTCCTTCCATTCCTGTTGCATATGCTACCAGAAGCTGGTCAGTTTTTCTGTTGGTCTTAGTTCTGTCCAGATAGTAGCGTAATTGCCTGTGCACATCCAAGGTATGTAGTAGTCTTTCCCCCCTGTTCTGTGGGTTGGGGAAGAATGTTGGTAGGTGGATTGCTTGGTTCAATGATACTCTGGAGACCACTTTTGGCATAAAAGTAGGGTTAGTTCTCAAGGACACTCTATCCTGATGGAAGATAAGGAAAGGCTGTACTGCCATTAATGCCTGTAATTCAGAAACCCTTCTTGCTGAAGTGATTGCAAGCAGGAAAGCAGTTTTCCAAGATAAGAACTGTAATTCTGCTGTTGCTGCTGGTTCAAAAGGGGGAAGTGTTAACTTTTCCAGCACAAAGTTAAGGTCCCATGTAGGCAAAGGTGGCTTCCTTGGAGGCTTTACATTTTAATTCCTCTCAGAAACTGCCTGAGTAGAGGATGAGAGAAGACTGGAGGATCCATGTTGTATTCTGCTGAAATTGCTGATGCATGAATCTTAATGGAGGAGTAAGACAGGCCATTGTGGAAAAGTTCTGTTAAGTATTCCAGGATGTTAGCTATGTTTGCTAATGATACATTTTCTCCTTTTGCTGCACTCCAAATGAGGTATCTTTTCCATTTGGCTGAATAAGTCTTCCTTGTGGAGGGTCTACGAGCCTCCAGGATAATGTCTTTAACCCTCTGAGATAAATCTGGGTTATTTTGTTTTATGTAATATTCCAAGCAGCTAGCTGTAGTGTTTTCAAGTTTGGATGTAGGATCTTGTAGTTGTTCTGTTAGAAGTAAAGGACATAGAGGTAGAGGCCATGCGTGTCAGAGACATACTCCTCAGTAGCGGGTACCAATGCTGCCTCGGCCAGTCTGGAGCTATCAGGATTATCCTTGGGTGATCTTCTTTGATCTTCAGTAGCACTTTGTGCATCAAAGGAAGAGGTGGGAATGCATATGCTGTCAGGTTTTCCCAACTGAAGGATAGGGAGTCCACCTTCCAAGCAAGTGGGTGGTATGTCCTTGTGCAGAATTTCCTCAACTGGTGGTTGTGTGGGGATGCGAACAGGTCTATTTCTGGTAGTCCCCATTTCTTTGTAATGGTTTTGAAGATGTCTGGATGCAGCATCCATTCGTGGGCATCCGTGGTAGTTCTGCTTAAGGTGTCTGCTAGTGAATTTTCTTTTCCTGGCACAAATTTGGCCTGGAGTTGAATGTTGAGGTTCAGGGCCACATTCCACAGGTCCATTGCCATCTGGCATAGAGGATATGAGTGTGTACCTCCCTGTTTGTTGATATACCACATGACTGTGGTGTTGTCCGTCCTTATCAGCAAGTGACCCTGTTGAAGAAAAGGTCTGAATGTCTGGATTGCCTGTTTCACTGCCAGCATCTCTTTTTCATTTATGTGTAGATTCAGCTGGTCTTGTGTCCATAGGCCTTGTATACACTTGTCCACCATGTGTGCCCCCCAGCCTAGGTCTGAGGCGTCCGTGGTGATAGTCTGGCTTGGATGAGGTTTGTGGAAAGGCAGTCCTCTGTTTAACTGACAGGTCTGAGCCCACCACAGGAATTCTTGTTTCAGGCATGGAATTATTGGAATCTGGGCTTCTAGACTGTGCTTGTGTTGAGACCATACATTCCTTAGGTACCATTGCAACTTTCTCATATGCAGCCTGGCATGCGGAATCAATATTATGCAGGATGCCATGTAACCCAGGGCTTGCAGGACTTTCCTTGCTGTAAGCTGGATCTGTGTTGTTAATGCCATGAAATAGAGTGGTAGTTGCTTTTGTTTTTCTGCTGTGAGAAATGCCATCTGATTTGATGTGTCCAGTTCTGCACCCAAGAATGTTATCCTTTGGGATGGTACCAGCCTTGACTTTTTCATGATGACTGTGTATCCCAGGGCTTGCAGCAGTTGTATAACCTTTTCCAAATCTTTTGTTAATTTGGTCTTGTTGTCAGCTTGTATTAGGCAGTCGTCCAGGTATGGATAAATCTGAATTCCCTGAAGCCTGCAATGAGCAATTACTGATGCCAGGCATTTTGTGAATACTCTGGGCGCAGTAGATAAGCCAAAGGGCAATGCTGAGAATTGATACTGCTCTGATCCTGCAAGAAATCTGAGGTATCTTCTGCAATCTGGTCGTATAGGGACGTGCAGGTATGCCTCCTTGAGATCTAGAGTCACCAGCCAAGATTCCTTGCCCAGCATGGGAAGAAGTTGCTGTAGGGTCAGCATTTTGAATTTTGGAACAATGAGATATGTGTTCAGAGCGGACAGGTCGAGAATAGGCCTCCATTGATTTTCTTTCCTTGGTACCAGGAAAAGTCTGGAGCAAAATCCTTGCCCTTGTTCCATAGGTGGTACCTTTTCTATAGCTCTCATCCTTAGTAGGTGGTTGATTTGTCCTAGAGCGTTTGTTTTTTGGTTTGGTGGTAGGTTTGGCATTCCTCTCTTTTTTGGTAGAGTGTGGAAGTGAAACCTGTAGCCTTTGTCTATTGTCTGTAAAATCCATTTGTCTCCTGTAATGTAATGCCCGTTTATGGAAAATAAGGCTAGCTTTCCACCCAAGGGTGCTTCCAGTTGTTCCCTGGTAGGCGGTATCAGAGCCAAGTCATTGTGTCTGTCCTGTGGAAGTGGTCGTAGCTGAATCTGTGGCAGTACTTCTCTGGTTGTTAGGCTGCCACTGACATCCCCTGTAGGCACCTCTGGATTGACCTTTGCCTCTTGAGCGCCTATTTCTGCCTCTCTGTGCTCTGGAGGTGTCTGGAAAGAACCAATTCTTCGAAGGCCAATTTCTACTAAACCTCGGAGGTTGGACCTGTAAGAAATCTTTGACTGTTTGGACAGATTTTGCTTTTTCTTCCACCTTCTTTAGCACTTGCTGTGCAGGGGAGCCAAACAAACTTTGTTTTTCCATAGGAGCATCTAGGAGCTTTGACTTAACATGGTCTGGTAAGGATTGCTCTTTTAACCAGGCATGCCTTCTAATCACTGTTCCAGTCATAGCTGATCTAAAGGAAGCCTCCAGTGCATCATAGCCGCATTTTAAGGAATGATTACTGACCTGCTGAGTGTTATGTACCAAATCCTGAAGGGACTTACGGTCTATAGGTTCGGGAGAGGACAGTTTTTTATTTAGCTGGTCTAACAAAAATTCCTGATACTGAATCATGTGGAATTGACAGTTTAAGGCCCTGGCCGAAAGAGTAGCAGAAGTATAAACTTTTTTACCCCATCTCTCTAATGCTCTAGATTCTCTTTCAGAGGGGAGGGGGTTTTTGGCAGAGGAAGTTGCTACAGCTTTGGGGCCCTGTGAAATGGTTTCAGGATCTGCAATAGGAGCCTTATACAAGTGAAAGTGTGGGTCCGGGACCCTGTAATATCGATCGGGCTTGGCAGGGGCCGGAGGAAGAGAGTCAGGGGCAGTACAGGCATCATTATATGCATCATCAACAACTGTTAGTACTGGGGGAATGGCTAAAGGCCTATGCTGTGGTAAATGTAAAAAGGTCCTTAGCCTTTTCCTTGAATCTGAAAAATCCTGGCCCTGCCATTGAAAATGCTCTCTCATAGCATGTAAGGTTTCCCCAAAAGAAAATTCTTCTGGAGGAGAGGCAGAAGGAATGGAGTCTTCTGCATCAGAATCCTCATAAGGGGAATATGGGCCTTCTGTAGGGTCTGAGTTTTCTGAATCATCCGAGGAATAGTCTGTAGAAACAGGATCTGGGGGCTCAGTTCTAGGCCTCTTCTCTGGAGGGGGTTGAGAGGCCCTGTCTGGGTGAGGTTGGGATCCCCTGATCAAAGAAATGAGATCCTCAGCCAGGCTGAGCATTTGGGAACTAGAGGTAGGCCTGTGTGAGGGGGTTTTAGCAGGCAAGGCCTTAGAGGATTTAGCTGCTTTAGCCCTAGAAAAAGCCTTGATAGACATAGATGCAGGGGGCCTAGCAGCTCCACGTGCAGGAGTAGATATGTCTAAAGGAATAGTATCTGATAAGTCCTGGGTGCCTGCTACAGCAGGGGAAATTTCAGTAGCAGATTCAGCCATGCTCTGAGAGGCCTTGGCTATCGGAGGCATGCTTTCGGCCGAAGGAAGAACCGAGGACTCGGTTTCAGCTGAAACAGAGACACTGGCAGTTGGCTTAACCGTGGTTTCAGCCGAAACCGCGGACCGCGAGTGTCGGTCCTTTTCCTTACGCTTTTTAGCTAATTGTGAAGTCAGAGTCTCTGACGGCATTTTGTAGGCAAAAGCGGGGTTAAAAAACTCCTCTGCAAACTCCGACCGACGTCTAAGCGTCTGTCGGTTGAAGGAAGCACAGGCTAGACAAGCTGATACGTCGTGGTCTGGGCCTAAGCAAGGAAGGCAGTAAGAGTGGAAATCCTTATGAGGTATTTGTTTCCCACAAGTTAAACAATTATTTACTTTTTCTGACATCGGCTGAGGCAAGAAAGAGTCCCCAACGGGGTACTTAGCTTTTTAGAAGTCTTCGGTAGTAGAAATCTCTGGATCTGACCGACCGGCACTTGCGAACAGCTTCTGCTTCGGGCACCACGCGGCAAGAAAGACTGGGGAAAATGGCGTCGGCTGATGCCTTTATACCCAATACACAGCAGCTATGACGTCGGGTGAAGTGCGACATCAGCCGAGGCCAGACCCAGACTTTGGAATCTGGCCGACCGAAGGGCTGCCTGAGGCAGGACAACCCATATGTTAGGACTGCAGATGCATCCTTGAAGGACATCACCTTTTCAAAACAAACATCTGTAGAGAGCAGTTTGATATACACGACATACAGTTCTAATATATTTGTAACACAAGCATCTTATATGACATGCAGTTCTAATACATTTTGTAACACAAGCATCTTGTATAAAACATTTCAATATTCACCAATAACATATGGCTATTTACAAAATTCCAGTTAGCTGTGCTGGCAGTATCTCCTTTCGTTCCATCATATTGTAAGATTCTTCCATGCAACTACTAGAAAAAATGAAAATTTACTAGTTAAAGTTACAGGTACCACAAAAGCTCAGCTTGGTCCAGTGCTGTTCACAATGTGTGTGTCAAGTGAAGGCATCAATATACTGCTCTATACAGAAGACGAGGGCATATAGATCTTGGATATCCTTTCACCTTTGATCATGGCTACTCTTTGTACAGTCTAAATAGTACAGTTGTGTACACTTACCATAAATGTAGATGTTAGAGTGTATTCACTGTTGTAGTAATCATACTTGGGTTACTTGCCTGTAGGTAGCCCTCAGTCGGTCCAAATACCAGAATCTTGGGATTTCTGCGTCGGATGCTGTCGCCTCTTCCATGAAGTCAGGTGGTCAGGGGTATAAAACATGCAACTGACGCCAATACATCAGTTTTTCTTGCCCCAGATGTCAGCAGCCCCCAAAATAGGAAGCAATTACATGGTGTGGAACACCTCCAGTAAAAAGTAAATACCACTGCCATAAGATATGGCCAAAAAAAGAGGAAAGTACAGAAAAGTCAGGTGGCTAGAGAGATGGGTAACCAAGACTGCAACAGTGAATGCACTCAAACATCTACATTTATAAGTGTACACAACTGTATTATGTTCTTCGTGTTTCACTGTTGCAGTCATCACACTTGGGTTGATTCGCAAAGCTGAGGAAGGGTGGAGGCAATCAAGAAGTATTAGGGATGGCTAGCAGGCCTTGCAAGACACCTGTAGCAAATCCAGCTCTGGATTTAGAAAAGACAGGCAAGTGGTAATGCTTGGTGAAGGTGTGTACAGAACTCCAGGTTGCAGCTTCCAGGATGTCCCTGGTAGGGACTCCCCTGAGAAATGCTGTAGAGGCTAAGGTAGCCCTAGTGGAATGGGTTCTGAATCCCTGTGGGGTAGGTTTTCCATGGTGTTTGTAGCAGAAATGGATGCAGTGTGCTATCCATTTGGAGAGGATTTGCTTTGAAATGCCATTGCCCTCTGCCCCTGTAGCAAAGCTGACTAGCAGCTAGTCAGATTTTCTGAAAAGTTTAGTCCTGTCAAGGTAGAACCTAAGGTGCCTGTGCAAGTCCAAGGAGTGCAGGATCCTTTCCCCTTTATTCTGAAGATTAGTGAAAAAGGTTAGTAAATGGATGGATTGGTTTAAAGCCACACTGGATACCACCCTGGGCATAAATGAATGGTTAGTCCTGAGGGATACCCTGTCCGCATGGAAGATAATGAAGGGTTCCACAGCCATAAGGGCCTGCAACTCAGACACTCTTCTTGCTGAAGTGATGGGTAGAAGTAAGGCTGTTTTCCAAGAGAGGAATTTTAACTCTGCTGTAGCAACAGGCTCAAAGGAGGGAAGCTTGAGCTTCTCTAGTTCAAAGTTAAGGTCCGAGGTTGGAGTGGGAGCTCTCCTCGGGTGGTTTAGATTGTTAGCTCCTCTCGAACTCTTTGACCAAAGGGTGAGAGAAGAGGGGTGGGGGGCTCAGTACTGTAATGAGCTAAGATGGTAGATGCATGAATCGCAATAGAAGAGAAGGATAGGCCTTTGTGGAGCAGTTCTGCTAGATAATCTAGGAATTGAGATAAGGTGGGCACAGTTGTGTCCTTTCCCTGAGAATGGCTCCAATAACAGTATCTTTTTCATTTTTCTGAATAGGATTTCCTAGTACTAGGCCTCCCGGCCTCAAGGATGACATCCAGCACCTGTTTGCTGAGGTTTGCTGGTGATGTATTCATGGAATGAGCCAGGCTGCTAGGTTCAGGGTTTGCAGCTGAGGGTGCAAAATCTGTCCCTCCTGTTGGGACAGCAAGGAAGGGGTCTGATGCAGGTGCCAGGGTGGCACTGCTGTCAGACTGCATAAAAGTAGGTACCAGTGCTGGCATGGCCAGTCTAGTGCAATCAGGATTGTTCTTGGCCTGTCCTGTTTGATCTTGAGTAGTACTTTTGAGAGGAGGGGGAGAGGGGGAAAGGCATAGATTGAGAGGTTTTCCTATGTAAAGGATAGGGCATCCACTTTCCATGCTTGGCTGTGGGGAGTTCTGGTGCAAAATTTCCTCAATTGATGGTTCTGGGGGGAAGCAAAGAGGTCCACCTCTGGTGTCCCCCACCTGTGGATTAGAAGCTTGAATGAATTGGGCTCCAGTTTCCACTCGTGTGGGTCCATTACATTTCTGCTTAAGTCGTCTGACAGTGAATTTTGTTTGCCTGGCAGGAATTGAGCTTGCAGGTGCACTTGATTGCTCAAGGCTGTGTTCCACAGAGCCATGGCTAACCTGCAGAGTGGGTAGGAATGAGTTCCCCCCCGCTTGTTTATGTACCACATAACTGTGGTGTTGTCGGTCTTTATCAACAGTTGCCCTGTAAGGATAAGGTATTTGAAGGCTATCAGTGCATTCTGTACAGTTAACATTTCCATTTGATTGATATGCAGGTGCATTTGTATTGGGCTCCATTTGCCTTGAATGCATTTGCCTGCCATGTGAGCCCCTCATGCATAGTGTGATGCGTCTGTTGTTAGGGTTTGGGAGGCGGGGGGGGGGGTATGAGTGAAAGGGAGTCCCTCGTTGTGGTAGCAGGTCTCTGCCTACCAAAGAAACTCTGTCCTTAGGCAAGGAATGATGGGAATCACTGTTTCCAGGTCCTGAGAATGATGACACCAGAGACTTAAGTACCACTGAAGTTTCCTCATATGCAGTCTTGCATATGGAATTCGGAGAATGCATGAGGCCATGAACCCTAGGGCTTGCAGTATTTTTCTTGCAGATAGCTGGGTTTGGGTGGCCAGTAGTTTGTCAAATAAACCTGTTTTTTTCTGGGTGAGGAATGCCATCTGGGAAGCTGTGTTCAAGCTTGCTCCTAGGAATACAATTTTTTGGCTGGGTACCAGATGTGATTTCTTTTCATTGATGGTATACCCCAGAGAAGTTAGGAGTCTCTTTACAAATGTCAGGTGCTGAAGAAACAATTCCTGACTGTCCGCCTGAATCAGGCAATCGTCTAAGTATGGGTAAATTTGAGTTTTTCTCTGCCTGCAGTATGCAATGGCTGGAGCCAGGCATTTTGTGAATACCCTGGGTGCAGTAGATAAAGCCAAAGGGAAATGCAGAGAACTGATAGTGTATAGAGACTGCCCTGAAACGTAGATACTTCCTGCAAGATTTCCTTAAGGAAATGTGCAGATAAGCTTCCATTAAGTCTAGGGTGACCAGCCAGGAGTCCTTGGCTAGCATAGGAAGCAGCTGTTGGAGAGTAAGTTTTGAATTTTGGTACCACCAGGAAGGTGTTGAGAACTGACAGATCCAGGATAGGGTGCCAAGAGTTTTCTTTTCTGGGCACCAGAAAGAGTCTGGAGTAGAAACACTGTCCCTTTGCTCTGCTGGAACAGGTTGAATAGCCCTGATACTGAGAAGAGAAAGTACTTGCTTTTGGGCCTCTGCCCACTGGTTTGGGGGAGGTCTGGCAATACGCTTGGGTTGGCAGGGAGTTGAAGTAGAATCTGTATCCTTGGGATACAATGTTTAAGACCCATCTGTCCTGGATAATGCACTCCCAGTTTTTTGCATGCAGGGCGAGTTTTCCTCCTAGGGGTGCAAGTACTTGGGCATGGCTGGGAACGATGAAGGACAAGTCACTGTGAACTTCTTCCATAAGAGGGTGGCTTACCACTGCCTGTTTTTGAGGCGGGAGCACTCCATTGTTTAGATATGTGCATACCCTGAGACTGTAGTCTTGGTGGTCTGCTGCCCCTGGGTTTGGACTGAGAAGGTCTGGTAGGGACTGGGAAGGACCAGTTTTGAAGGCCAATACCTACTGAATCTAGGCAGCTGTACCTGTAGGAAATCTTTAACAGTTTGCATAGATTTAGCTTTTTCTTCCATCTTTTTAAGAACAACTTCTGCTTCAGTGCCAAACAAACGTTCATGGTTTAATGGAGTATCTAGTAATTTTGCTTTGACAAGATCTGGCAAGATTTGTTCCTTCAGCCAAGCAGGCCTTCTAAGAACAGACCCAGTGACAGCAGGCCTGCAGGATGCTTCTAAGGCATCAAAATCACACGGCAAAGTATATTTTTCAACTTGGTTTGCAGAATGCATTAATTCTTGTAAATCTTTATGTTCTGCACAATCAGGAATCAACATCATTTTTTTGTTTAATTGGTTCCATAACATGCTGCTGGTACTTCAACATGTGAAACTGGCAATTTAAAGCACTGATGGCAAGAGTTGCAGAGGTATATACCTTCTTCCCCCATCTGTCTAAAGCCCTAGAATCCCTGTCCGAAGGGGTAGGGTTTTTGGCTGTAGTAGCCTTAATACCTTTAGGCCCTTGGGAAATGATCTCTGGATCTGCAGTGGGATTTTTAAATAGAAATTTGTGAAAGTCAGGTACTCTGTAGTACCTGTCAGGCTTTCTAGGAGCTGGTGGCAAAGTATCAGGGGTAAGACTGGATTCCATGAAGACATAATTTACAATTTCCAGAACAGGGGGGGATTGCTAGAGGCCTGTGCTGAGGCAAGTTTAAAAATTCCCTGAGTCTCTTTTTGGACTATGGGTAGTCCTGGCACTCCCAGCGGAAATGCTCTCTGAGGGTATGCAGGGTTTCACCGAAAGAAAAGTCCTCTGGGGGGGGGGGGGCAGAGGGAATGGAATCCTCTGCATCTGAATCCTCATAGGTAGATAAGGGTATGTCCTGGTAATCTGAGGGGTCAGAGTCATCGGACTCATGATCTGTAGAATCAGAAGGAAAATCGATTCTTTGTCTTTTAGAGGGGGAAGGCTGGCTTCCCCTAATTAAATAACAAGGTCTTCAGCCATTCTATGCATCTGTTTCTGTGGCATGGGAGCTTGAGAATGCGCTTTGGTCATCTGTTTCCTAGGTGTAGTGCGAACTCCGGGCCTGAGAAATTCGGTAGTTTTATTCAGAAATGAAGTAGTCGATTTAATGCGAACATCGGAATGTCTGAATACACCCTCAGAAGCTGGAGCCTGCACAGTGGCTCCGGACCCATCCAAGGTAGAGACACCCGCAGGTTCCATAGTCAAAGAAGCATCTCATGGCATACCGGACTCCGAATGGGTCTTAGTTGAGGCCTGCAAAGCTGTAGAAGCAGGTATCAGGGGCTGCGAAAGCACCTCACTGAGTTAACGGTGGACTGGCGACTAGCTTAACGGAAGCGTCATTGGCAGTTTTGGACCTATGCGGTCTGTCTCTGCCTTTATCCTTACATTTTTTCAGAAGATCAGCAGTCGGATGGCTTATCGAAGCCATTTCGGAATACGGAGAATGAGCGCGAAAGAATTTAGCAGCAAAGATAGCCTGACGACGAATAGTTCGGGCAGTGAACAGGGCACAAAACTGACGGTGAGGAACGTTGTGATCAGGGCCTAAACAGGTGACGCAGTAAGAATGAAAATCTCTGTGAGGTATTTATTTTCTACAGGCAAAACAATTATTAACTTTTTCTGACATCGGTTAGAGCAAGAAAAAATGATCCCCAACAGGGTACTTAGCTTTAGAAGACTTCAGGTCTGAAACTCGAATAACGAAAATTTCAGGTAGCGACTGACCGGCACTTGCGAACTGCTTCGGGCTCCGCTCGGCGGGAAAAGCTGATGTAATGGCATCGGCTGCATGTTTTATACCCCTGATAACCAGACGTCATGGAAGAGGCGACAGCATCAGACGCAGAAATCCCAAGACTTTGGTATTTGGGCCAACTGAGGGCTACCTGCAGGCAGATAACCCAAGTGTGATAACTGCAACAGTGAAACACGAAGAACATCAACAAATCAAGGATAATTTTAACATTTAGGATTTGGAACGAATCCCGGTAAAACAAAAACAACTTCTTCTGTAGTCAGATATGACTAAGCAAGTACACCTGAATATTGCTGAACCATCTAAAAAAAACTCCAGCTATACTCTGTGGCATATCGTCTACTCAGAGGCGATCTCTGCTTAACATACAAGGCCATGTCAAACCCTGAGCTGTTGAACATGCTCCACTTAAAAGAAATCCCAATCCCTCAGAGCCACACACTCCAGGGATCTAAACCTGGTCATCACAATGACAAAACACGCTGGAGGGATATGTTCCGGACCCAGAGACACCCCCATACTGTGGAAAAGACTGCCCCATACATGTCAAGCAAAGCACCTCCTTGGCCCTCTTTCAAAAGGAACCTTGACGATTGGATGGGAGATAGGAAATTCACCCCGGGGATCACTTCAGGTGCCCTGCTAGACAGGGGTCCAGGGAAGTAAATATTGTGGGAGAAGTATCCAGGGAATTTTTATGGCTAGGCTTTATAGGCCCTAGGGCCGATAGCCTAGTACCAACCTATGAACCAGGAGACGACCCTCTTGAAAATGTTTATTCATACAAATATTCTGTGATGTGCTGACTCAATCTCTGACCTTTCCCATGAACCTCCTTAAAACTGTTGACAAAGGTAACCTTTTTACCCCTCGGACAAAGAATGAATAACTTGGAAGAAAATCAGTAGGAAGAATGGTCCCCTCTTACTGCAGAAGATAAAATAAAATATGTAGACTCAGAACAGCAGCCCACAGGGGGTCAAATGTCACTGCCACTCATTTACTGAGGCTAGATAATTAACCATTCAAAGTCGCAGCTTCAGCACCCTCACCTACAAGCTGCTGAAAACTGAACTTTTACAGGCTACTACGAAATACAGCTACCTTCCATACAGCACTAGAATGTAGAGTTCAACAAAATCCTCTGCAAATGTGCTGGATGTAAAGTACAAGTACTCTTTCCCATGAGGCCAGTGATTTTTCTATTGCTAGTGCAAGAGTTTGCATCTTACTCCAACTGATATTACACCATTGTATAAGTGATCATTGTATTCTTTACACAAGAAAACTGTTTCAACAGAAAGTGAAATGAAACGTTAATACAATAACTGCTGTGCTAAACTTTCATACACAAAATACGTTTCCCCCTGCCCATGAGCCAAGTTGTGGCTGAATGGGGTCAGCAACAGTCTACTACTTGTGAATTTTTTTTTTTTTTTTTGTATCATACTAACTCCTATATGCCTCAAATTTCTTGACCTGCAGTACCCTGAACTCCAGGAAAGGAAATCCAAAGCTAGGTACACTGCTGTAATCCAGTAAAAGTCAAGATAACCCTTTTTACATGCTCCTAATAATGCTCTACCTACTCCTCCCAATGGCTGGGCACTGTAGTGCAACCCCTGCAAAGCCAAGTCAGTACAGGCACACACTTTTGCACACCAGTAATGGTCAGCTTCCACTCACCAAATGCTCTTACTGTAGGACCTGCACTTTCAAACCTTCCTCAGAGAGTGCTCCAGTTACAACTCCTCAAATCATCACTACTCAGCATCCATTATTGCTTACTTTTAGTTGTAACTCTGTGCATGTCACCTTTTTACAACCTTTTACACATTTTAGCAATTTTGCTTATTTTTATACCCCCCCCCCAAACTAGGGTTACCACCTTTCCCACTTTGCGAGAGACAGTCCCTCTTTGAGCAGTTGTATCCTGCAAAAAAATTCAAAGAATGGCAAAAGTCCTGAGATTTTAAGACAAAAATATTTCCTATATTTTATGTAATAGTTGCATAAAACAGTTATTCTGTATCTGAAACACCTAAATGTAATAAGAAACTTAATAAGCAACTAAAATGCTAGAAGAATAAGCTTTTATTTAGGCAAAAAAAGTGAAGTTCTGTCCTTTGTACTGGCCGTGGGTATGTTTTGCCCTGCAAAATCTGACATTTGCACCAAAAATGTCCCAACTTTGGTCATTTGAAAAGGTGGCATTCCCTACCCTCTATTGCAGTACACTAGTACACTGACTTCTTTCTCTGTTTTGCTCGCTGCTCTTGTTGGTCTAATATGATATATGAACAAACTAATAAGCCATTTACTGCTACACTTCTCCCCTTACATTTGTTTTCTGTATGCCATATACTGTTCTTTAGTTTCTCAATGTTTGTGCAAAAACTACACAAAATTAAGCAAGGTGCCAGAAATACTAGAAGACCATCCAGTTACCTAAGCGGTTCATGCATTCTACTCCTATGTAGAACAATGCATATGTCATTATTCTCAATGATGTCTTCTTTCATTTCCAAAATGTTAAAACAACCAAAATAAATATAATTAAACAAAATCCTCCAAATTCTAGAAAAAAAATCTTGACAGACCAGCTGTGCCAAAACGACTACTTCTACACTCCGGGCCTGTAATTCTGTTGCGATTAACTATCTTTTCATGCCACAGCTATCAAAAGGTTAAATGACTCGCTTTTTAAATTAATTGTCATGGTTATTTATAACATTTGGACCTGCTGAAGTAGGCGTACTGATCTGCTCTGCTGCTCTTGCCATAAACCGCTGATTAACAGTGGCTGACGTACTGTAATCAAAGTTAGCTAATCAAAGGTAAATAAATGGTCATAAAATAACCCTGAATGTCCTTCTGCAGCTACCCAGCATCTGGTTACCCCCCCCCCCCCCAACACACACACACAAGCTTTGCCTGCATGATCACCCTCCATTCACTATCATTCTGCACTAGGCAGACTGCTTACAAAGCCATCGTCTGGCCACAATAAAATCTGATTTGCACTTATTAAATGAGCCTGTTATCTGTTTAGCTGCAAGCAGTGTGTTCTACAAAAGCTCATTTCTAACCAAATAAATCAAGATGACGAAAAAGGGATGAAGACTTAAAAGAGGAATGCCACAGGGAGCAAAAAGGGAAGAACAGAATCAAAAACCTGCAAACTTTAAAAAACATTGTTACTGCTTCATGACCACTGAATAGGCAAGATGGAAAAAACAGTGACTAAAGTAAATGCTGGTGGGAACTGCAAACCTTTAAAAATAACCTGACCCACAAGCTGCATGCACACTTTTCCACTTAAAAATCCGCAACTACTTTGAGTATGTGACAGCAGGTGAAAACAAACAGCAGACCAGATGAATCACTAAAATAGTCTGTCAAAGAATTCTGCAAGAGAAATAACACCCATGGCTCAACTCAGACTTCTTTCCCAAAAAATTCCACAATCTTCTAGGACATAAGATACAAACGAGGCCAACCCAACTGTTCCTCACCAGCTTAAATGCATCTTCAAAAGAAGAGGTCACCAAAATCAAAAGTAGCAGGAATTATGGGAACATTATCCTGATCATCTCCGAGACACTGTCTCTGAGGTCCTCTGCATCCTTACTGGATAGTGAAAATCAAGCAAATACCACACCCTTTGCCACTTTCATAATGAACTCTAGCAACAGCAAGCTCAAGAAACCTCAGTGTCAGACACTGAGGGATAAATAAACTGGTGCTGGAACACATACTATACATGCAAAGCTTTGCTAGGGGACAGTACATTGCTGCAGTCGGTACAAGCTTCAGACCAAACTCTTTAAAGGGTTGTCACCCTCCTCCAACATATATACACACACATCTCAACCTCAATCAAAAAACATGCTTGATACAAGCCAAAGCATGAGATGAAGATAGCTCTCCAACTTCTTTCTGCTGCCGCTGATGTGGCATAGAGTGATAAAACCAGAGTGCAGCTTAGTCAAGCCAACCTAGGTTTCATTAAGGGCTCAGTCAACTGCCAGACTAGCAGTCCATCACTGAAAGGGAGGACGGCTGTGCTGGCATTCCCCAATATGTCCCCGGCACAGGCTGGAGAATATGCAGGGAATGGTCTAGTCTAAAAGGGATTAGAGTGAGAATATGACTCTGCTTCCGTACAGGCAGGATGAGATGTTACACGTTTCCCACAGCATGCCTGTTCCTCACGTCTTAACCATGCAACTGGAGGGAAGGTGGAGAGGTCAGTGGTAGGCCTTGAAAAGAACAATCCCCTGGCATATGTAAGACAGTACTACCCTCCTCAGGACTCATTTAAGGCCCACTGTGGCCTCAGCTATAATTTGGTACAAGTCTAGGGGTGGAAAAAGGAGTTACTGGTAGACCCAACAATAATGGGGATGGGGCACAGGCAAGGCTGTCGGGAGTGAAGTAGGGGAAAAAGTTGCTCAAAAAATAACATACTTTCTGCTAGCACATATAAGCCTGTAGGCATGAGCAAGGACTGGAGTCCCCTGTCCAAAATGGCTCCAATCTTTACCCAGATGAACCAAGGGACAGCAGCAGGCTGCACACACTTTGGCTGCAAATGATCATCTAAAACGTAGGGCAGTACAAAATCCTCAATATGCCCCTTTCAGGGTGGGAACTAAGGGTATATGTCTCTCTGCCTTCAAGTTCTTCGATTTTGGCAGAAAACAAGCTTGAGTCACCATTTCAAGGCAAGGTCACTACCACAATGGTTTCTGGGGAACAGCTGCACATCACACTCACCCACATCAGGTTCAGACTTGGACTTGGCTTACAAGTACTTGTCCTTGTGGCAAGTACATTAACATCTCTAGGCTTGCATGAAGAATCCCACCACCAATCTTAACACAGAACGTCTGACCACCATCATGCATAGTTTAACTTCTGGCATTTACTTCAGGAACTCTGAGTTTTCTTATGTAGCAAGCATGTTGCATTATGGAATGCATGAAATTAAACTGTTGATGTCAAAAACGTGGACATTACTAAAAATAACAAAAAAGTTAAATTCTGACCAAGTAATACACAGACCAATAATGCATCAAGGCCTCCCCATGTCATTAAATCTCTAACACTAGCTGAAGCACAAAACATATTTTACTCCACACACAACTTCTGATACTCCCCATAAATGTCTAACACTTGTATTCTGGTACCCTTTTTTCAAGCACAACAGCACAGCTGTCTGCATGTCTGCTTACAGTGTGACTGTTGTAAAGATAAATCATAACATTAAGGTTTTAAAACCAAATACCTAGTGTACGTTACTCTGACCAAGAAGAAATCTTTTACTTCCGGCCAAATCTTATACTCATACCATGCCATGCATTCTATTCATCCCTGGTTAACTGCATGAGGCACTCGTACAAGCACACTGATGCCAGACACAATTCTCTGGTGTGCAAACTATAAAGCCCCCCCCCCAAAAAAACTATTCCACAGGGAACTGTTCATTGGGTTATAGAACAGAGAGAAAGTTAGCAAAAAAATTAAGTCTAAGTTTCAATAAACTACAAACAAATCTTTATGGAGGTAGAGGGATGGTAGCAATACCTTCACACTCACCACTAAGGTCTACTGCGACTACAAATGCAGTAATACAACATCATCAACTTTGGGGAGGGTAATCATAACTGCAATCATTAGGGTGGGTTAATAAGGATTAATATATTGAACAGAAAGAAGAGGACACGTATATGACTGCCTGTGGCATGGCTTTAACAAAGGTTGCCCTGCCCTTACTTAGAGTGCATATCTAACTTGACATACTTAGTGAAGGTGGCAACCAAGTAAACGTCCTGCAACTTCATAAGATGTCTACATGGTGCTGCTGTTACAGCATGTACCCTTCATTTGTCTTAGTTTATTAAGTTCAGTCACTGCAAAAAAGGCAAATACAATGAATCAATCGTTTTGTCCGTTTACTAATTAGCAATTATCATTTCTGTTTCTTTAAAGCAAAAAAGGAGAGTCTTACTGATTTCTTTGGGTTCTCTTGGACAATACCCCAGTTCTCTATGTACAAACAATATTTATATTAACCATTAGTCTAATGGTTCGCATAAACAATAATGCTAATTCCACTTTTTAAGAGGGGTTAGTATTTAAAGAAAATATTTTTTTAGTGGCTAAAAAAACTAATCGGAAAAGGTGAAAAAATAGTTTTTGGCCAATGATCCTGCATCAGTGTAGAAAGGTCTACAAAACATTACAAACTGCAGGAAACCATTCCTCTACACTGCAGCTAATTACCAGCTGGCTGTTGACTTTAATTTTTTTACTGCAGGTTTGATACGCCTCAGGCTAGGAAACACTACTGCCAGCTTTCTCAGTGTTCAGACTTGTAGGACTCTCTCTTCCACACATTCTCACATTCAACATGCATTAATTATCTATGAAGAGGATCTCTCTCTCTCTCTCTTTTTTTAAACAGCAAACTAAGAAAGCAGCAGGCCCACATGGGGTTTCACCCTCTTATTTAAAAATCTGTTGTGATCAAATGGCTCCTGTTTACTCGGATTTCTAATAAACCATTAGAGCTGTATGAAGTTACCTTATGCTTCAAACAAACCACAATCATTTCAGTCCCTAAAAAATCCAATATAACAAAACTGAATAACTACAGGCCTGTTGCTTTGACACTGGTGGTCATGAAACCTTTTGAGAGGCTGGTGTTAGCTCACTTGAAGGATATTACAATCTCCCTTGTTGGACTCCCTTCAGTTTGCTTAGAGAGAGAGAACTAGTCAGTGGATGATGCAGTCAATATGGGTCTATACTATATCTTACAACATATCTTAGTTTGAGACCTTCACACGTGCGAGTTCAAAAATGCAGCGTAGTCATAAAAACCAAGAAAATTTATTGTATTCCACTCAGTCAAGCACACTTAATACTGGGACTTCATCATAACAAATATAGTATAAATACAACTTCCTTATAAAAACTACCCAATTAATATTGTCAACTCATCAACTTTTAAAGATATATACTACTATAAAAACTTTAAAATAAGATTGTCATGTTACTTTTATATACCCAAAGCAATTCCTGCATCTCATGACAACAGAATTATATATACATACATGGGGTCTATAATACCTTATCAAACAATGAAAATAGCGTACACTCATTCATCGATCAGAAAAGGTCGAACCCCTAAACAGCAAAGACATGGACCATCAATTTTTTTCCAAGAAAAAAAATCGGTGGACCGTCTTCAGGACTTTGCCATTTCCTCCACTATGGTGCGATCTCGGAGTTGGTATATTTAAGTAGGGGGTGTGGTAGGCGAAGCCCCCCACTTCATTTTGTGTTTGCATTTTTTTTTTTTTTTGGGCAAAGCAGCGATTTTTTTCCCTGGGAGAAAACCCGCTGTTATGTGTCCTCGCTCTTTAGTGGTTTTGACCTTTTCGGATCGATGAAAGAGCATTCACTCTTTTCATTGTTCAATAAGGTAATATTAGACCCACATACATACACCTACTGAAAAATAAAAATGCATGTTAATTTGAATACTGATGTATAGGTTACACATGTACCATTAATTTAAGTTCATATGTATATGTGGACTGCTAAAAATATAGATGTGAGCATATAAGGTTCAGTTTCAAACAGAAAAAAATCTTTTATTTCTAGCAATAGCTCCCAGCAACAGTTTAGAGATTTTACCTGCTGACCCTAGAGGGGATGGTGGGAACTATTGCTAGGAATAAAAATTCCAGTGGCAAGTAAGATTAATGTCCAACCCCCAAGTTTTAATAAGAACATTTCCATACTCCTTATTCTAATGAAGAGAGCATTAGAATTGTGATTTCTCAAGTTGATAGTTAGAACAGGCATTAGAGACAGAGTATTTATTCAAGAAGTAAGGGTATGGTATATTCCTCTACCATTTTTTGATTCCCTGACATGTTTTTAAAATGTATTGTTTTTGTTTGAAAGTCTTATATGCTCACACCTATATTTTTAGCAGTCACATACAAGTATGAACTTTTATTAATGGTACATGTGCAAATCATATATTTAGAATGTATTCAGTATTCAAACTAACATTTTTATTTTTCAATAGGTGTATGTATGTATATATAATTCGACTGGCATGAGATGCATGAATTGCTTTGGGTATATAAAAGTAACATGACAATCTTATTTTAAAGTTTTTATAGTAGCATATGTCTTTAAAAGTTGATGAGTTGACAATATTAGTTAATTGGGTAGAGTTTATAAGGAAGCTGTATTTATACTACGTTTGTTCTGATGAAGTCCCAGTATTAAGTGTAGAGGGACGAAAGTATTTGACGGAGTGGATTACAATAAATTTTCTTGGATTTTATGACTACGCTGCATTTTTGAACACACACATGGGAAGATCTTTGTGAAGGCTGCCAACCTAGCTAGATAAAATTTTGTAAATAATTCTATGTCATTGTGAATACTGAAATGATCCACATGCTTGTTTTCGCAAATGTAATAAAACTAAATGTAAGAAAACTGTGTATGTTCTGAGCTTCAGGGGTGTGACCACAGTACATCCTGCTGAAGAAAACTGATACGTTAAGCATTGTATAACTGATCTCAAGCCCAGAGACAGGATGTCTGGACTAGCAAATTCTTTCGATTGTCTTGACGCAAGAGATAATTACTAGATTTTACATGTAAAATGTCTTATTGCTGTGGCTCCGGCAAGTGCAAATTACAAAAAGAAATGTAAATTTTAAGTTCTATGAGCCTGGGAAATTAAATCACAACTGTTAAGAATGATGTAATCTGAAATGACTAAGCAGTACTGTGTTAGCAATCTAAGGAGAGCATTTTGTGTTTTGATCTAGATCTGAACACATCAACTCACCAGGCACTTGCTTTGCTCTGTATGCAAGTAGTTATTTAGAACTTAGTATTTCTCTTAGAGGTAGATAGGAATTTAGCCAGATTACTCTAGCTGTTTTCTATATTTATGTGAAACTATCCTACAATATTGTTTTAAGCCTTTTCCTGTGATTTCTGAACTCTTGATTAGCACTGTATTGAACTGATAAGTACTGTCTCGTGCTTTTATTATTTATTATTACATTTTAAAACTTTCAAAAATGGCTGGTTTGTGTAGTGATAATTTAAGCTCTTAGCATACTTGCATTTATTTGGTGATACTGTCCAAGCCACTCCTATAGTCTTGCTGTTGGGCACACTTATTATATGGATAAAGTAGAGTTGTGTACACTTACCATAAATGTAGATGTTCGAGTGTATTCACTGTTGCAGTCATCACACTTGGGTTACCTGCCTGCAGGTAGCCCTCAGTTAGCCCGAATACCAGAGATTTAATATTTCTGTGTCGGTTGCTGTCACTCCAAGACTGATGTCAAGACGTCAAGGGTAAAAAAACAGGCAGTCGACGCCATTACATTGTTTTTTTCTTGCCCCAAATGTCAGGAGCCCCCCAATAAGGAGCTAAGCTATGGTGAGAAAATCACCATCAGTAAAAAGTAAATACCAATACCCCTGTAAGGGGTGAGTAATATACAGAGAGAGAGAGAAGGGGGCTGGAGGGAGGGAAACAGGGACTGCAACAGTGAATACACTTGAACATCTACATTTATGGTAAGTGTACACAACTGTACTATGTTCCTTGTGTTTCAGTGTTGCAGTCATCACACTTGGGTTGATTCCCAAAGATGATGAAAGGGTGGAGGCAGTCAAGAAGAGTTTGGGCTGGCTAGTATGCCCTGCAGGACTGCTGTTGCAAAACCCGTCCTGGATTTGGAAAAGATAGGCAGGTGGTAATGCTTGGTGAATGTGTGTACAGTACTCCAGGTAGAAGCTTCCAGTATGTCCCTGGTAGGGACACCCCTGAGGAATGCTGTAGAGGTAGACGTTCCCCTAGTGGAATGTGTTCTGTGTTCTGACCCCCAGAGGAGTTGGTTTCCCATGGTGTTGGTAGCAGAAATGGACACAGTGTGCTATCCATTTGAAAATTGTCTGTTTTGAAATGCCCTCTGCTCCTGGTGCAAAACTGAGTAGTAACTGGTCAGATTTCCTCAACGGCTTAGTCCTATCCAGGGTAGAACTGAGCTATCTGTGCATGTCCTTTCCCCTTTATTGTGAGGATTAGGGAAGAAGGTTGGCAAATGTATAGATTGGTTGAGAGTCACACTGGACACCACTTTAGGCATAAAGGAAGGATTAGTCCTGAGGGAGACCCTGTCAGCATGAAAAATAATAAAGGGTACCAGAGCCATAAGTGCTTGTAGCTCAGACACTCTTCTAGCTGAAGTGATGGCCAGAAGCAAGGCTGTTTTCCAACAGAGGAATTGTAACTCTGCAGGCTCAAAGGGGGCGCCTTTCCAGCAAAAAGTTAAGGTCCCAAGCAGGGGTGGGTGCTCTCCTTGGTGGCCTTAAATTGTTTGCCCCTCTCAGAAACTGTTTGATGAGAGGGTGAAAGAAGAGAGGGGGCTCAGTGTTGTAATGACCCGAGATGGCAGAGGCATGGATCTTAATGGAGGTGAAGGATAGGCCTCTGTGGAGTAGATCTGCCAAGTAATCCAGGATTAGAGGTAGGGAGGATATTCCTGTGTCCTCTCCTTTAGACTGAATCCAGGAGCAATACCTTTTCAACTCATCAGATTTCCTTGTATTGGGTCTTCTGGCTTCGAGAATGATGTCCAGCACCTGCTTTCTTAGGCTAGTCACTGGGGGAGAATTCAAGGAATAAGCCAGGCTGCAATATTCAGGGTTTGCAGTTGCGGATGCAAGATCTGTCCCCCCTGCTGAGTGAGGAGGGTTGGGCTCTGGGGTAGGTGCCAGGGTGGCACCGGTGACAGGCTGCGCAGTAGTGGGTACCAGTGCTGGTGTGGCCAGTCCAGGGCAATCAGGATTTTTCTTGGTCTGTCCTGTCTTATCGTGAGTAATATTCTTAAGAGAAGGAGTAGAAGGGGAAATGCATAGATTGAGAGGTTTTCCCACTGGAAGGATAGTGCATCCACTTTCCAGACCCTGTTGTGAGGTGTCCTGCTGCAGAATTTTCTGAGCTAGTGATTGCAGGGGGAAGCAAAAAGGTCCACCTCTGGGGTCCCCCATTTCTGGATTAGAAGGCTGAAGGTGCTGGGCTCTAATTGCCACTCGTGTGGATCTAGGAAATTTCTGCTCAAGTTGTCTCCCAGTGAGTTTTGTTTACCTGTCAGGAATTGAGCTTGCAGATGGACCTGCATGTCCAAGGCCGTTTTCCACAGGGCCATGGCTAACCTGCAGAGTGGGTAAAGTACAGTTTTGTACCTACCATAAATGTAGATGTCCGAGAGGAATGCATCTGCAGTCTTTACAAATGGGTTGTCCTGTCGTCAGGCAGCCCTTCGGTCGGCCGGATTCCAAAGTCTGGGTCTGGCTTCGGCTGGTGTCGCACTTCACCCGACGTCATTGCGGCAGTTATTCGGGTATAAAGGCATCAGCCGACGCCATTTTCCTCAGCGTTTCTTGCCCCAGATGCCAGGTGCCCTCTTGGATGGCTAAATTTGGATAAATGCCAAAGTTTCCAAATAATAGAGAGCAAACACACAAAATAAGCATGTATGTACATATATACAAACAAATACACTATAATAGATCCCCCCCAAGCTAGCTGAGATTGGCAAATACCCTAGGAGTACCTCAGAGGGGAAGGAGGGTGGGTAATCCTGACTGCAGATGCATTCCTCTCGGACATCTACATTTATGGTAGGTACAAAACTGTACTATGTCCTTCAAGGATGCATCTGCAGTCTTTACAAATGGGTAGAATACCACAGCTAAACTAGGGGAGGAGGAAATGAGAAGAGATTATGGTGTAGTTAGGATCCCTTGCAAAACAGCAGTGGCAAAACCAGCACGGGATCTAGAGTATAGAGGTAAGTTGTAATGATTGGCAAATGTATGCACGGAGGTCCAAGTAGCAGCCTCTATAATGTCCTTGGTAGCCACTCCTCGTAAGAAAGCTGTGGTAGTGGCTGTAGCCCTTGTGGAGTGAGGCCTGATGTTCTCTGGAGTTTTCTTTCCATGGTAGGAGTAACAAAATCTAATGCAATTTCCTATCCATTTGGAGATTGTTTGTTTAGAAATTGGTTTTCCTTCCTTTCCTGTTGCATATGCTACCAGAAGCTGGTCAGTTTTTCTATTGTTTTTTGTCCTGTCCAGGTAGTAGCGTAATTGTCTGTGTACATCCAGGGTATGCAAGAGCCTTTCTCCCCTGTTCTGTGGGTTGGGGAAGAATGTAGGCAGGTGGATAGCCTGGTTTAAAGAGACTCTGGATACCACCTTAGGCATAAATGTAGGATTTGTTCTCATGGATACTCTGTCTTGATGGAAAATCAGGAAGGGTTGTACTGCCATTAATGCCTGTAGTTCAGAGACCCTTCTTGCTGAGGTGATTGCTAGCAGGAAAGCAGTCTTCCAGGATAAGTATTGTAATTCTGCTGTTGCTGCTGGTTCGAAAGGAGGAAGAGTCAGTTTTTCTAGCACAAAATTCAAGTCCCATGCTGGCAATGGAGGTTTCCTGGGAGGTTTTACATTTTTAATTCCTCTCAGAAACTGTCTGAGCAGAGGATGCGAGAAGACAGGAGGATCCAAGCTGTATTCTGCTGAAATAGCTGATGCATGTATCTTGATGGAAGAATAGGACAGGCCTGAATGGAAGAGCTCCGCCAAGTACTCCAGGATGTTGGCTATGCTCACCAGTGTCACATCTTGCCCCTTTGCAGTACTCCAAATGAGATATCTTTTCCATTTTGCTGCATAATTATTTCTTGTTGAAGGTCTACGAGCCTCCAGGATTATGTCTTTAACCCTCTGGGATAAATTTGGGTTAATTGCTGTTATGTAATGTTCCAGGCAGTTAGCTGCAGGGTTTTTAGGTTTGGATGCAGGATGTTGTAGTTGTTCTGTGTTAGTAGTAATGGGATCAGGGGCAGTGTCCATATTTGTTCCCGGGACATGCTCCTGAGCAGTGGATACCAATGTTGTCTTGGCCAGTCTGGGGCTATCAGAATGATCCTCGGACGTTCCTCTTTGATCTTCAGAAGCACCTTGTGCATCAAAGGAAGTGGTGGGAATGCGTATGCTGTCAGGCTTTTCCAACTGAAAGATAGGGAGTCCACCTTCCAAGCAAGTGGGTGGTAAGTCCTTGTGCAGAATTTCTTCAACTGGTGATTGGATGGGGATGCAAACAAGTCTATTTGTGGTAATCCCCATTTTCTTGTGATGGTTTTGAAGATGTCCGGATGCAGCATCCATTCGTGGGCATCTGTTGTAGTTCTGCTTAATATGTCTGCTAGAATGTTTTCCTTCCCTGGTACATAAATTGCCTGTAACTGAATGTTGTAGCTCAGAGCCACATCCCATAGGTCCAGTGCCAGCCGGCATAGAGGGTATGAGTATGTGCCTGTTTGTTGATGTACCACATAACTGTGGTGTTGTCTGTCCTTATCATCAACTGGCCTTCTTGGAGAAAAGGTCTGAATGCCTGGATTGCCAATTTTACTGCCATCATTTCTTTTAGATTTATGTGCAGATGCAGCTGGTCTTGAGTCCATAGGCCTTGAATGCACTTGCGCAGCATGTGTGCCCCCCAACCGAGGTCTGAGGCATCTGTCGTGATGGTTTGTTTTGGCTGACTTTTGCAGAAGGGCAATCCTGTGTTTGATTGGCAGGCCTGAGCCCACCATAGGAACTCTTGCTTCAGGCATAGGATCATTGGAATTTTGGTTTCTAGGCTGTGCTTGTGCTGAGACCACAAATTCTTTAGGTACCACTGTAGCTTTCTCATATGCAGCCTGGCATGAGGGACTAGTATTATGCAGGATGCCATGAAGCCTAGAGCTTGCAGCACTTTTCTTGCAGTCAGATGGTTCTGCTTTGTTAATGCCAAGAAATAGAGAGGAAGTTGCTCTTTCTTTTCTGCAGTTAGGAATGCCATTTGTTTTGATGTGTCCAGTTCTGCACCAAGAAAGGTTATTCTTTGGGATGGAATCAGCCTTGACTTTTTTGTATTGACTGTATATCCCAGGGCTTGCAGCAGGTAAATGACTCTTTGTAAGTCTTCTGTTAGTTTGTTTTTGTTGTCCGCTTGTATCAGGCAGTCGTCCAGGTAGGGGTAGATTTGAATCCCCTGAAGTCTGCAATGAGCGATTACTGATGCCAGGCATTTCATGAACACTCTGGGCGCAGTAGAGAAGCCAAAGGGCAATGCTGAGAATTGATAATGCTCTGATCCTGCAAGAAATCTGAGGTATCTTCTGCAAATTGGTCTTATGGGGACATGCAGGTATGCCTCCTTGAGATCTAGAGTTACCAGCCAAGACTCCTTGCCCAGCATGGGAAGAAGCTGCTGTAGGGTCAGCATTTTGAATTTTGGAACAATGAGGAATGTGTTTAAAGCGGACAGGTCTAGAATAGGTCTCCATTTGTTTTCTTTTCTTGGTACCAGGAAGAGTCTGGAGTAAAATCCCTTTCCTTGCTCCATAGATGGTACCTTTTCCACAGCTCTCATTCTTAATAATTGAGATATTTGTTTTAGAGCTTCTGTCCTTTGAGTAGGTGGTAGGTTTGGCATTCCTCTCTTTCCTGGTAGAGTATGGAAATGGAACCTGTAACCTTGGTCTATAGTTTGCAAAATCCATTTTTCTCTTGTAATGCAGTGCCAGTTTCTTGAAAATAAGGTTAGCTTTCCGCCTAAGGGTGCTTCTAGTTGTTCCCTGGTAGGCGGTGTCACCGCCAAGTCACTTTGATTGAGTTGTTGTAGTGGTGGTGGCTGTATCCGTGCCTCATTGGTTGTTACCCTGCCACTGGCGACCCCTGTAGGCACCCCTGGATTGGTTTCTGCCTCTAGAGCGCCTATTCCTGCCTCTTTGTGCCTTAGAGGAGTCCGGAAAGGACCAATTCTTGGAGGGCCAGTTCCTGCTAAACCTTGGAGGTTGAACTTGTAAGAAATCTTTCACTGTTTGCACAGATTTTGCTTTCTCTTCCATCTTTTTTAGTACCTGCTGTGCAGGGGAACCAAATAAATTGACCTTGTCCATAGGTGCATCCAAAAGCTTAGATTTGACATGGTCTGGTAATGCCTGTTCTTTCAACCATGCATGCCTCCTGATAACTGTGCCAGTCATGGCTGATCTAAAGGAAGCCTCCAGTGCATCATAGCCACATTTTAAAGAATGGTTACTAACCTGCTGTATGTTATGTAACATTTCTTGAACATACTTTTTATCTAAAGATTCTTCAGAGGACAGCTTTTAAGTCAACTGGTCAAACATAAACTCTTGATATTGAATCATATGAAATTGGCAGTTCAAAGCTCTAGCTGACAAAGTAGCAGAGGTGTAAACTTTTTTACCCCATCTCTCTAAGGACCTGGAATCCCTTTCAGAGGGGAGGGTTTTTTTAGAAGAAGTAGCTGCTACAGCTTTAGGGCCCTGGGAGATGGTCTCTGGATCTGCAAAAGAAGCCTTATATAAGTGGTGATGAGTGTCCGGGACCCTGTAGTACCTATCGGGCTTAGCAGGAGCCGGAGGTAAGGAATCAGGAGCAGTGCAAGCATCATTAAATGCATCATCAACAACAGAAAGAACTGGAGGTATAGCTAAGGGCCTATGCTGTGGCAAATGTAGAAAGGTCCTAAGCCTTTTTCTAGAGTCTGAGAAATCTTGGCCCTGCCACTGAAATTGTTCCCTCATAGCATGCAAGGTTTCCCCAAAGGAAAATTCCTCAGGAGGAGAGGCTGAAGGGATGGACTCCTCAGCATCAGAGTCTTCGTAAGGAGAATAAGAAGCCTCAGGAGGGTCTGTATGTTCTGAGTCATCAGAGGAATTATCTGTGGTTACTGGCTCAGGGGGCTCTGCTCTAGGCCTCTTTTCTGGAGGAGGGAGAGAGGCCCTGTCTGGATGAGGCTGGGCTCCACGAATTAAAGAGATGAGATCCTCAGCCAAAGAAAGCATATGGAAGCTGGAGCTGGGCCTGTGAGAGGGGGGCTTGGCAGGCACAGGTTTTGATGTTTTGGCTGCTTTAGCCCTGGCAAAGGCCTTAATAGACATAGCTGGAGGAGGCCTAGCAGCTCCACGTGCAGGGGTGAAAACATCCAGGGGAATGGTGTCTGATAAACCCTGTGAAACCGCAACAGAAGGTTGGATTTCAGAAGCCGTTTCTACCAGGTTAGAAGAGGCCTCGGTAGAAGGCAAGTTTATCGGCTGAAGAAAGAACCGCTTGCTCGGTTTCGGCCGAAACCGAGACACTCGTGGCTTGCTTAACCGCGGTTTCGGCCGAAACCGCGGACCGCGAGTGTCGGTCCTTTTCTTTGCGTTTTTTGGATATTTGCGTAGTCGGAGGATCCGACGGCATAATGTAGGCAAAATCGGAGCCGAAAATCTGTTCAGCAAAGTCCGACCGACGTCTAAGCGTCCGTCGGTTAAAAGAAGCGCAGGCTAGACAAGCTGCTACGTCGTGGTCTGGGCCTAAACAATGTATGCAATAGGAGTGGAAATCTTTATGAGGTGTTTGTTTCCCACAAGATAAACAATTATTAACTTTCTCTGACATCGGCTGAGGCAAGAAAGAGTCCCCAACGGGGTACTTAGCTTTATAGAAGTCTTCGAAGCAGTATTCGGTAGTAGTAATCTCTGGATCTGACCGACCGGCACTTGCGAACAGCTTCTGCTTCGGGCGCCACGCGGCAAGAAAGACTGGGGAAAATGGCGTTGGCTGATGCCTTTATACCCGAATAACTGCCGCAATGACGTCGGGTGAAGTGCGACACCAGCCGAAGCCAGACCCAGACTTTGGAATCCGGCCGACCGAAGGGCTGCCTGACGACAGGACAACCCATTTGTAAAGACTGCAGATGCATCCTTGAAGGACATCAGTGGGTTCCCCCCTGCTTGTTGTCTGTTTTTATTAGGAGGGGTCCTAATGAGAGTAGAGATCTAAAAGTTGTTAGAGTGTGCTGAACAGCTAACATCTCTTTTTCGTTGATGTGCACATGAATTTGACTTGGGCTCCAGTGGCCCTGAATGCACTTGTCATCCGGGTGTGCCCCCCCCCCCCCCAGGCATAATCTGATGCGTCTGTGGTTAGAGACTGGGCGGCAATGGGGTTGAGTAAAGGAAAGTTCCTTGTTGTGGTTGCATGCTGCTGCCCACCAAAGAAACTCTGTCCTTAGACAAGGTATGAAAGGAGTAACAGTTTCCAGGTCCTGAGAATGTTGGCACCAAAGACTTCTTAACTACCATTGAAGTTTCTTCATATGCAGTCTGGCATATGGAATTAGTAGGATGCAAAAGGCCATGAACCCTAGGGCCTGCCGGATTTTCCTTGTTGATAGATGGGTTCTGGTGGTCATTTGAGTGAAGTAGCCTGTCAGATAGGCTTGTTTTTCTGGAGTAAGGAATGCCATCTGGGATGCTGTGTCCAAGTTTGCTCCCAGGAATACAATCTTTTAACTGGGGACTATAGTTTTGATTTCTTTTCGTTGATAGTGTACCCCAGGGAGGTTAGAAGGTTCTTTACAAATGTCAGATGCTGCAACAGCATTTCCTGACTGCCTGAATCAGGCAGTCATCCAAGTACGGGTACATTTGACTTTTTCTCTGTCTGCAGAAGGCAATGGCTGGATCCAGGCATTTTGTGAATACTCTGGGAGCAGTGGATAAGCCAAAGGGAAGTGCAGAGAACTGATAATGCATAGATCCTGCATGAGCCTCTGATAGGGATGTGCAGATAGGCTTCTTTTAGGTCTAGGGTGGCTAACCAGGCATATTTGGCCAGCATAAGAAGAAGCTGCTGCAGGGTTAGCATTTTGAATTTTGGTACCACCAGGAAGGTGTTTAGAATGGAAAGATCTAAGATTGGGCGCCAAGTGCCCTCTTTTCTGGGTACCAGGAAAAGTCTGGAATAAAACCCTTGACCTACATGTTCTGCAGGAACAGGCTGAATTGCCCTTATGGAGAGCAGGGATTGAACTTGGTTTTGAGCCTCTGCTCACTTGTTTGGAGGAAGGTCTGTGAACCCTTTTGGGGTTGGCAGTGAGTGGAAGTAAAACTTGTACCCCTGGGATACAATGTTGAGGACCTAGCGGTCTTTGGTGATGGAAGTCCAGTTTTTTGCATGATGGGCAAGTTTTCCTCCTAGGGGGCACGAGCAGTTGGGCAGAGCTGAGGAGTCGAGTTGAGAAGTCATTGTGAATTCATTCCGTAAGGGGGTGGCTTAGCACTCCCTGTTATTGAAGTGGAGGCACTCCATTGATTAGTCTGGGGGGGTCTGTTTCCCCTGAGTCTAGTTTGACATGGCCTCGAAGGGGTTGGAAATGACCAATGCTTCAATGAACAATGCCTACTGAATCTAGGAAGCTGTACTTGCAAGAAATCTGTCTGCATAGATTTAGCTTTTTCTTCCGTCTTTTTAAGAACCTCTTCTGCTTTTATGCCAAACAGTTAGTCCTTGTTCAAAGGAGCGTCTAGTAATTTTGATTGGACATGGTCTGGCAAGGTCTGCTCCTTAAGCCAAGCATGTCTTCTCAGTACACAAGCAGTGACTGTTGCCCTGCAAGAAGCTTCTAGGGCGTCAAGGCCACACTGCAAATTATGCTTGCTGACTTGGCTTGCAGAATGCATAAGCTCTTGTAATTCTTTATTTTCTGCACAGTCTGTAAAGATAGCTAATTTTTGCTTAATAAGTACTTCAGCATGTGAAACTGGCAATTCAATGCCCCAATGGCGAGAGTTGCAGAGGTGTATACTTTTTTACCCCATCTGGCTAAAGCTCTGAAATCCCTGAGCGAAGGGGTGGGATTCTTAGCTGTAGATGCTTTTATACCTTTAGGCCCCTGAGAGATGACCTCTGGGTCAGCAGTAGGATTTTAGAAAAGAAATGTGCGAGTCAGGAACTCTGTAATACCTGCTGGCTTCCTAGGGGCAGGGAATAAAGTATCAGGAGTTAGACTGGACTCCATAGAGACATCTACAACATCCAGAACTGGGGGTATTACTAAAGGTCTATGTTGTAGCAAGTCTAAAAATTCTACAAGTCTCTTTTTGGACTGAAGATGGTCTTGGCATTCCCAGTGGAAATGCTCTCAAAGTATGCAGGGTTTCAACAAAAGAAAATTCTTCTGGAGGAGAAGCAGAGGGAATGAATTTCTCTGCAACTGAATCCTCATAAGCAAATAAAGGCATGTCTTCATATTCAGAAACCTCAGAGTCGGACTCTTGGTCTGTTAAAGCTGCTGGGGCAAGTCTCTTTCTCTTAACAGGGGAAAGCTGCCTTCCCCTAATCAGCATAATCAGGTCTTCTGCCATTTTAAGCATTTGATGTTGTGGCAAGGAAGCAGGTGCTTATGTTTGGGTCGTCGTCTTTTTTAGGCATAGCTCATACTCCTGGCCTTAGAAACTCAGTCGTTTTAGACAGAACTGAAAACACAAAAGAAGTCATCAGTTTGTGCTGACTATCGGTAGTGTGAAGAACTTCCTCAGAAGTCGGTGCCTGCACAGCTGCTCCGGACCCATCCAAGGTGGAGACATCCACAGGTTCCATAGTCAAAGAAGAGTCTTGCAGCATACCAGACTCCAAATGGGTCTTGGTAGCGGCCTGCGAATCCATCGAAACGGGCATCGGGGGCTGCAAAAGCACCTTACTGAGTACTGGCGGACTGGCAACTAGCTTAATGGTAACATCGGCAGCAGTTTTGGACCTGTGCGGTCTGTCTGTCTATCTTTATCCTTACATTTTATTTTCAGAAGATCGGTAGTCGGATGGCTTCCCGAAGCCATTTTGGAATACGGAGATAGAGAGCGAAAGTAGCAACAAAAAGGGCCCGACGACGAATAGTTCAGGCATTGAACAAAGCACAAAACCGACAGCGAGGTGCGTCATGATATGGGCATAAACAGGTGATGCAGTAAGAAAGGAAGTCTCGGTGTGGTATTTGCTTTCTGCAGGCAAGACAATTAACTTTTTCTGACATCGATTAGAGCAAGAAAAAAGGATTCCCAACAGGGTACTTAGCTTTAGAAGACTTTAGGATGATTCAATTCGGAAACGAAAACTCAGGTAGCAGCCGACCGGCACTCGTGTGAACTGCTTCTGGCTCCTCAGCAAGAAGGACTGATGAAATGGCATCTGCTGCCTGTTTTTATACCCCTGACGTCAGTCCTGGAGCAACAGCAACCGACGTAGAAATAGTAAGTCTCTGGTATTCAGGCCGACTGTGGGCTACATGCAGACAGATAACCCAATTGTGATGACTGCAACAGTAAAACACGAAGAACATTAGTAATATTACACAGTGAAATATATCAGCCTTTGGGAAGAACCTTATTAGTAGCTGATAAGAGTAGTTGGTGGCAGTGATTGCTACCTTACACCCTGGTAGGAGAGGGCACAGCTGGAGAACCCGTGCCAGCCTTCCCAGGAGTGTCTGTGTTTATATATAAACCGAATCTCAAAGTGTGTGTGTGTCAGGTACTTGGGCAGGGACACAAAGCACTGGTTGGACAGAGAGAGTACTGGAGGTTTTGGGCTTGACTACTCTGCTGAGATCTGAACCCTACAGCTGTGCAAGTGGGGAGTCTTACTGGGGATCTGGAGAGAAATGAAGAAACCAGCCCCAAACTGATTGTGATCTCTGTGTGCTTTTACGGAAAATTGTACTTTACTGTGTGTGTACTTGTTATCCTTCCCAAAGTGCACACCCCTTACTGGTGCTACTGGTGAGGATTGAGGCTCCTTGATTACTGGTCCAGTGTACGGGCGTCACTTGTTAACTGTTTGGCAGTGGTGGGATATCCACATCAGATATTAACTGTTTGATAGTGGTGAGTTAGCCATATCACATACTAATTGGCTCGTAGTAGTCTGGATAGTGAATTCCTATAGCTTGTGTACAGTGATCAGTGAAGGTGTTTTTGTACTCTAAATCAGCCACACACTGAAAATTCAGAGTTCTGATCACAATTGTTTGATTTCATTTGTTAACTTACTCAGGGAGAGCAGGTAAGCATGTCAGCAGAGGAGTATGGCAAGTTGTCAAGGAGCCAGTTGGCTGATGTGCCAGGCTAAAGGACTGGTGCATGGAAACCTGACTAAAGTGACATGATTGCAGCTTTTGTCACAGCTGCATTAGAGAATTGCAACCATGGCACTGATCAGACTGACAATGGAGATGTACAACAGAGAATGGACAGCTCAACCTTTCTGCAGAGGACTTAAAAATCCATATGGAGCTAGAGAGAATTGAGTTGGAGGCCAGTCGTTTAGAAACAGAAGCAGCAGAGACTGAGACATCTACAGGCTAAGGAGAATGAAAGGCAGAGGCAGCAGTAAAAGGAGATGCTGACTCTTCGCCAGAGACATGGAGGTAATGGGGAAGGGAGTACTCGGACCCCAGAAGCACAAAAGGTCAGTAAATTTCTTCCGCAGTTTACAGATGGGGATCATTTTGACAGTTTCATTCATATGTTTGAGAGGGTATGTAAACAGTATGATGTTGACCAAAGGCTCTGGGTACAGTTCCTGACCCCCTTACTCCATGGTAAAGCTGTAACTGCGTTAAATTATCTGATTGTGAATTTTTTGATTACACTGCTGTTAAGAATGGTTTGCTAGAATTTAAGCGAACACCTGAAGCTTATAGGAAAAAGTTTTGTGAGCATAGACACAAGGCAGATAAAAATGTGTGTGAATATGTTGCTGAACTATGCACTTATTTTCATAGGTGGGTGAGTGGATGTCAGGTCACCACTTTTACAGGGCTGGCAGACCTTTTGGTGAGGGAACAAGCTCTTAGCACTTTGCCTGAGGACATTAGGATCTGGTTAAGCTGATAGACAATGTGCTACTTTAGATGAGTTGGGGAAGAAGAGACACCTATACCTAGCAAACAGGGCATCTCTGCACAGGAAAGAACACCCAGTCCTGCTCATGGGTCTAAGGGAACCCATGGTGGGCAGCCCAGACTGCTCCAACAGAATCTGCCAGAAGCAGGGGAAGCCACTAGTTCAGGTACATGTCCAGGACCTAGGGTTAACCGTTTTGAATGCTACCAGTGGGGCCATGTGGAATATAGATGTCCACGAAAGCAAGGTGGGGAACAAAAGGTGAGGGAGCCAGTAAGTGGGAATAACAAAATGCCAATAGCAGGCTGTCTTGAGATAACAAGGGTACCGAACTACCACCAAAGATATATCCTATTGTACTGAATTGCAAAGAGGCCACTGCTAACAGAGAGACAGCCTCTGACATAACCATTGTGAAGCCTGCAATGGTTACACTGGAGCACTACTTGCCTGGGCAGTCTACTCCAGTCAGAGCTTTAGGAAGGACCCCATTTCAAATACCTTTGGCTAGGGTTCACCTTGACTGGGAGGGTGGAAAAGGAAGCCAGAAAGTAGTTGTGTGAGGATATCCGTGCAGATGTCCTAATAGGGAATGATTTTAATAATGCAGTACCATGTGCTCATACAGTTACACACAGTCAGGCTTGGAGACAAGCATGTGGGTCTAGCTGCCTGGGGGAGACCCACACAGACCGCACACTTGCAGCCAGGACTGATGAAGTGGTTACTTCAGGGAGGGAGCTATGCTGTAGCAGTGAGACTGAAGGTGAGCCACAACTGCTTGCGATTACTGATGTTCCCTTGGGCAGAGTGACTGCAAGGGCAGAGGCAAGTAGTAGTACCCAGGCTGACAGTAAGGCACTGCTGTCAGAGGATACCAGACTTCAGACCGTACATTACTAGGCCTGAGGCATGTAGCTAGTGAGGCAACTGATTCTCAAGGGAAGGGGGATTCTGTATACTGGGACAAAGGGTTACTGTACAAAGGGAGGACGCTTGAGGAAGGGCTAGAAGGTGACAGAATACAGCAGTTGGCAGTGCCTAGAGCCTACCATCTGGCGCTTCTAGCCATAGTCCATGATATCGCCTTTGCAGGTCATACGGGCATAAAATGTACAAAGAGACGTACTATGCAGAACTTCTAATGGCCTGGAATTTCCAGAGATGTAACAGGGTAATGCAGAACCTGTGAGCAGTGCCAAAAGGTAGGCAGGGCAGGAGACAAGATAAGAACACCTTTGATGCCTTTGCCTGTGATTGAGGAGTCATTTCATAGAGTATCTATGGATATTGTGGGGCCTCTAAGTACCCCAAGTTCCATTATTAAAAAGTTTATCCTAGTGGCAATAAATTATGCTACGAAATACCCTGAGGCAGTGGCTTTGTCCTCCATTGAGGCAGAAAAGGTGGCAAATGCTTTGTTATAGAGTTTCAGCAAGGTAAGTTTCCCGATGGAAATACTGACAGACAGAGGTGCCAATTTCATGTCAGACCTGCTGGCTTGTCTGTGAACTACTGTGGGGTGAAACACCTAAAGACCACCGACTACCATCCCCAGACTAACGGTCTTGTTGAGAGGTTCAACTCTACAATCAAGTCTATGCTATTTGCAGACCAGTTTAAGAGGGAGTGGGAGGAAATATTTGCCCAGTCTGTTGCTTGTTTATAGGGAGGTTCCCCAATAATCAACAGGTTTTTCACCCTTTGAGTTGCTGTATGGGCATAGCGTGAGGGGGCCTCTAGATTTAATTCATGATGAGTGGGAAGGGGAGTGTAAATCTGACAAGGAGTCTGTTGTGGCACAAGTCCTAAACCCCAGGATAAGGCTCAGGGAACTCTTGGGCTTGGCCTAGGAGAACCTGGCAGAAGCCCAACAGAAAAAGGTCTGATATGACAGGAATGCTCGAGCTAGCAAGTATGCTATTGGGCAGCAGGTAATGGTTCTCATTCCTGTCAGACACAACAAGCTGCAAGCAGCCTGGGAGGGACCCTAGCAGGTGGTAAGAAAGGTCAGTGATGTTAACCACATGGTGGAACTGCTAGCCAGGAGGCAGGGGCACACATTGTACCAAGTTAACATGATGAATCTTTACCATGATAGAGAGGCCCTTGTGCTGAGCATTTGCAGGAGTTGTCTGACAGAGATCTGGTCACTGATCTATTCAGTGAGGCTCAGACTGCCACCTCAGTGGAAGGGGTAAACAATGTCCCAGCAGCTATCTCCCACCCAGGTTTGAGAAATCCGAGCAGTGTTACAAGGGTTTGGGGACATGTTCACTGGGAAATCAGGGTGCATCCACCTGGTGCAGCACCAGGTGGATACAGGACCACAAAGGCCTATTAGGCAGGCCCATTATAAGGCACCTGAGAGAGGCAAAGAGACTCTGAGGGAGGAGTCCCTGGGCCTCCCCAGTGGTGCTGGTGCCAAAGAAGGATGGCAGCACCAGGTTCTTTGTGGACTACTGGAAATTAAATAGTCACACAGAGTCAGATGCTTACCACATGCCTAGATTGGATGAAGCCCTAGAGCAGCTGGGTGCGGACAAGTATCTTGCAACCAGTGATCTTACCAAGGGTTAATGGCAGGTGCCCTTGACTCCCAGTGCTACAGAGAGGTAGGCCTTTGCGACTCCTTTTGGCTTGTATGAGTTCACAAAGAAGCCCTTTGGGATGAAAAATGCCCCAGCAACTTTCCAGACGCTGATAGATCATATCCTAGCAGAAGCAGGAGGGTTTTTCCTTGCTTACCTAGACAATATTGCCATCTACAGCCATTCCAAGTGCACCTTCAGCATGTCAGGGAAGTGCTGGGCAGACTACACAGGGCAGGATTGACCATTAAGCCGAGCAAATGTCCAGTGGGTACGGCAGAAGTCTCCTACCTGGGACAGAGTGGGGAGTGGTAAGATCAGACCAGAACCTGCCAAAGTGGAAGCCATTCAGGTGTGGCCTGCACCGTTTACCAAAAAGCAGGTGAGGGCATTCTTAGGGACAGCAGGGTACTACAGAAAGTTTGTTCACAGTTATAGCACCATAGCTGCTCTCCTCACAGACCTAACAAAGAAAAATAGGCCAGACAAGGAAGTGTGGACCACAGCATGTGAGCAGCCACTCCAGAAGCTTCAAAAAGCTTTGGGAGGACCTCCCCTGTGTTAGCCAGTCCAGATTACAGCAAAGAATTTACGGCGCAGGTGGAAGCTTCGAATCATGGGGTGTGAGCTGAACTTAGCCATACTTCTTCAGAGGGAGAAGAGCACCCAGTGGTTTATCTCAGTCATAAGCTCCAACCCAGGGAGGAATGCTATGCAGCTGTAAAAAAGGAATGTCTAGCCGTAGTGTGGGTGATGCAGAAATTTCAGCCTTTTCTGTATGGAAGGAAATTCACTGCAGTTACAGATCACAATCCCCTAAAATGGTTACACCAAGCCAGCCAGGAAAATGCCAAGCTGCTAAGATGGAGCCTAGGGTTGCAAGCTTGCTATATGTCAGTGCAGCACCGCAGTGGGTTTAGCAATGCCAAAAAGCTCTCAAGACAGGGAATGGGGTAAGGTATACTCAGACTCAACCCTCTCAAGCAACATTTCTCAAGGGACACTTGAAAAACTAGCTTGAGGTCTCAGTGGGGAAGACATGTGAAGGCTGCCAGCCTAGCTAGATATAATCTTGTAAAAAACTCTGTCATTTTGAATACTGAAACGATCCACAGGCTTGTTTTCGCAAATGTAATAAAACTTAATGTAAGAAAAAAAGAAGTTATGCACTCACCATAACGTTCCATCCGAGTAGTTCTACTTCATTTGTCTTCAACCTGTGGGATACTGATCCGTATCGGATCCGAGCCAGCAACTTTACTAGCATCTGCTCAGAGCTCCAAGCTCCTCCCCTTACCCATAATATACCTCCATAGAGTTTGCTGAACCATATACTAAAAACTCAACCTGAAAAAATACTTATGACCTGTAACTGCAGCCCGTAGGCTGTTCATATGCCAAGGTCTGGGGGAAGGAGGAAGGGATGGTTGAAGACAAATGAAGTAGAACTACTCAGATGGAACATTATGGTGAGTACATAACTTCCTTATCTGAAGTAGTTTACTTCATTTGGTCTTCAACCTTTGGGACACAGTCCGCAGCTACTAAACTCCTGGGTGGCCTTCATGAAAGGATATTTAGAAGCACCACAGAACCAAAGGATGCTCTCCTTCTGGAAATCAGCTCCAATTTGTAATGAGAAATAAATGTATGAGATGAGGACCAAGTAGCTGCAGAAAAAATACCACCCAAAGAAACTCTAGACCAAAATGGATCTAGTGGAATGAGCTCTCACCTGACCCGGAGGAGACATGCCTCTGCCCTTATAGATCTGAAGGATGCACAAAGAAATCCATCTAGCAATAGTGACCTTGGAGATAAGTTTCCCCAAGGTTTATATAAGGATACAAACAAATTGATCAGATTTAAGGAAATTTTTAGTCCTGTGTAAATAGAATCGTAAATGCCTATGAACATCCAGCAGTGGAGTTTGTATTCCATCTTGTTAGTAAAATTAGGAAAGAACACAGGCAAATTGATGGCCTGATTGAAACTGACTGGTGATGCCACCTTAGGAAGAAGGGACGGAGTGGTCCAAAAGGAAACCCTATGTTTGTGAAAATTCATATAAGGAACTTTAAAGGACAAGGCCTGAAGTCCTGAAACCCTTTTGGCAGAGGAAATAGCCACCAGAAATGCTGTTTTCCAAGATAATTATTTTAGATCAGTGGTTGCAGCAGGTTCAAAAGGCAGAGCAACCAAAGCTTGAAGAACCATAGTAAGGTCCCATGGGGAAACCGGATCCTTGACCTGGGGGCGTAAAAGAAAGGTGCCCTTAAGAAAGGCTTTACACAGCCTGGAAGAGACTAGAGGAGCAGAATTCTCACCCACATGAAAATGAGAAATGGCAGCCAACTGAACCTTGACAGTAGAACTAGTTCAGTAATCAAAAATCTCAGCTAGAAAACCAAGAATGGCAGAAATAGGAGCCGTGAAGGGGTCGAAACACCTTTGAGGCCCAAAAGTAAAAACGTTTCCACTTGCTGCGATAAACCTTCCTGGTCGAAGACTTATGAGCAGCAACCAAAACAGACCTAACTGAGGAGGATAATCCAGGAGTCCTAGCAACCACGGGAAAGTACAGTTTTGTACCTACCATAAATGTAGATGTCCGAGAGGAATGCATCTGCAGTCTTTACAAATGGGTTGTCCTGTCGTCAGGCAGCCCTTCGGTCGGCCGGATTCCAAAGTCTGGGTCTGGCTTTGGCTGGTGTCGCACTTCACCCGACGTCATTGCGGCAGTTCTTTGGGTATAAAGGCATCAGCCGACGCCATTTTCCTCAGTGTTTCTTGCCCCAGATGCCAGGTGCCCTCTTGGTTGGCTAAATTTGGATAAATGCCAAAGTTTCCAAATAGTAGAGAGCAAACACACAAAATAAACATGTATGTACATATATACAAACAAATACACCATAATAGATCCCCCCCAAGCTAGCTGAAGATTGGTAAGTACCCTAGGAGTACCTCAGAGGTGAAGGAGGGTGGGTAATCCTGACTGCAGATGCATTCCTCTCGGACATCTACATTTATGGTAGGTACAAAACTGTACTATGTCCTTCAAGGATGCATCTGCAGTCTTTACAAATGGGTAGAATACCATAGCTAAACTAGGGGAGGAGGAAATGAGAACAGATTATGCTGTAGTCAGGATCCCTTGCAAAACAGCAGTGGCAAAACCAGCACGGGATCTAGAGTATAGAGGTAAGTTATAATGCTTGGCAAATGTATGCACGGAGGTCCAAGTAGCAACCTCTATAATGTCCTTGGTAGCCACTCCTCGTAAGAAAGCTGTGGTAGTGGCTGTGGCCCTTGTGGAGTGAGGCCTGATGTTCTCTGGAGTTTTCTTTCCATGGTAGGAGTAACAAAATCTAATGCAATTTCCTATCCATTTGGAGATTGTCTGTTTAGAAATTGGTTTTCCTTCTTTTCCTGTTGCATAAGCTACCAGAAGCTGGTCAGTTTTTCTATTGTTTTTTGTCCTGTCCAGGTAGTAGCGTAATTGTCTGTGTACATCCAAGGTATGTAAGAGCTTTTCTCCCTGTTCTGTGGATTGGGAAGAATGTAGGAAGGTGGATAGCCTGATTTAAAGAGACTCTGGATACCACCTTAGGCATGAATGTAGGATTTGTTCTCAAGGACACTCTATCTTGATGGAAGATCAGGAAGGGTTGTACTGCCACTAATGCCTGTAGTTCAGAGACCCTTCTTGCTGAAGTTATTGCCAGCAGGAAAGCAGTCTTCCAGGATAAGTATTGCAATTCTGCTGTAGCTGCTGGCTCGAAAGGAGGTAGAGTCAGCTTTTCTAGCACAAAGTTCAAGTCTCATGCTGGCAATGGAGGTTTCCTGGGAGGTTTTACATTTTTAATTCCCCTCAGAAACTGTCTGAGCAGAGGATGCAAGAAGACAGGAGGATTCAAGCTGTATTCTGCTGAAATAGCTGATGCATGTATCTTGATGGAGGAATAGGACAGGCCTGTATGGAAGAGCTCCGCCAAGTACTCCAGGATGTTGGCTATGTTCACCAGTGTCACATCTTGCCCCTTTGCAGTTTTCCATTTTGCTGCATAATTCTTTCTTGTTGAAGGTCTACGAGCCTCCAGGATTATGTCTTTAACCCTTTGGGATAAATTTGGGTTAATTGCTGTTATGTAATGTTCCAGGCAGTTAGCTGCAGAGTTTTTAGGTTTGGATGCAGAATGTTGTAGTTGTTCTGTGTCAGCAGTAATGGGATCAGGGGCAGTTTCCATATTTGTTCCCGGCACATGCTCCTCAGCAGTGGATACCAATGTTGTCTTGGCCAGTCTGGGGCTATCAGGATGATCCTCGGACGTTCCTCTTTGATCTTGAGAAGCACCTTGTGCATCAAAGGAAGTGGTGGGAATGCGTATGCTGTCAGGTTTTTCCAACTGAAGGATAGGGAGTCCACCTTCCAAGCAAGTGGGTGGTAAGTCCTTGTGCAGAATTTCTTCAACTGGTGATTGCATGGGGATGCAAACAAGTCTATTTGTGGTAATCCCCATTCTCCTGTGATGGTTTTGAAAATCTCCGGATGCAGCATCCATTCGTGGGCATCTGCTGTAGTTCTGCTTAATATGTCTGCTAGAATGTTTTCCTTCCCTGGTACATAAATTGCCTGTAACTGAATCTTGTAGCTCAGAGCCACATCCCATAGGTCCAGTGCCAGCCGGCATAGGGGGTATGAGTGTGTGCCTCCCTGTTTGTTGAGGTACCACATAACTGTGGTGTTGTCTGTCCTTATCATCAACTGGCCTTCTTGGAGAAGAGGTCTGAATGCCTGGATTGCCAATTTTACTGCCATCATTTCTTTTAGATTTATGTGCAGATGCAGCTGGTCTTGAGTCCATAGGCCTTGAATGCACTTGTCCATCATGTGTGCCCCCCAACCGAGGTCTGAGGCATCTGTCGTGATAGTCTGTCTTGGTTGACTTTTGCAGAAGGGCAGTCCTGTGTTTGATTGACAGGCCTGAGCCCACCATAAGAACTCTTGCTTCAGGCATGGGATCATTGGAATTTTGGTTTCTAGGCTGTGCTTGTGCTGAGACCACAAATTTTTTAGGTACCACTGTAGCTTTCTCATATGAAGCCTGGCATGAGGGACCAGAATTATGCAGAATGCCATGAAGCCTAGAGCTTGTAGCACTTTTCTTGCAGTTAGATGGCTCTGCTTTGTTAATGCCAAGAAGTAGAGAGGAAGGTGCTCTTTCTTTTCTGCAGTTAGAAATGCCATTTGTTTTGATGTGTCCAGTTCTGCACCCAGAAAGGTTATTATTTGGGATGGAATCAGCCTTGACTTTTTTGTATTGACTGTATATCCCAGGGCATGTAGCAGGTAGATGACTCTTTGTAAGTCTTCTGTTAATTTGTTTTTGTTGTCCGCTTGAATCAGGCAGTCGTCCAGGTAGGGATAGATTTGAATTCCCTGAAGTCTGCAATGAGCGATTACTGATGCCAGGCATTTCGTGAACACTCTGGGCGCAGTAGATAAGCCAAAGGGCAATGCTGAGAATTGATAATGCTCTGATCCTGCAAGAAATCTGAGGTATCTTCTGCAAATTGGTCTTATGGGGACGTGCAGGTATGCCTCCTTGAGATCTAGAGTCACCAGCCAAGACTCCTTGCCCAGCATGGGAAGAAGCTGCTGTAGGGGGTCAGCATTTTGAATTTTGGAACAATGAGGAATGTGTTTAAAGCGGACAGGTCTAGAATAGGCCTCCATTTGTTTTCTTTTCTTGGTACCAGGAAGAGCCTGGAGTAAAAGCCCTTCCCTTGCTCCATAAATGGTACCTTTTCCACAGCTCGCATTCTTAATAATTGAGATATTTGTTTTAGAGCTTCCGCCCTTTGAGAAGGTGGTAGGTTTGGCATTCCTCTCTTTCCTGGTAGTGTATGGAAATGGAACCTGTAACCTTTGTCTATAGTCTGCAAAATCCATTTTTCTCTTGTAATGCAGTGCCAGTTTTTTGAAAATAATGTTAGCTTTCCACCTAAGGGTGCTTCTAGTTGTTCCCTGGTAGGCGGTGCCACCGCCAAGTCACTGTGATTGAGTTGTTGTAGTGGTGGTGGCTGTATCCGTGCCTCGTTGATTGTTACCCTGCCACTGGCGACCCCTGTAGGCACCCCTGGATTGGTTTCTGCCTCTAGAGCGCCTATTTCTGCCTCTTTGTGCCTTAGAGGAGTCCGGAAAGGACAAATTCTTGGCGGGCCAATTCCTGCTAAACCTTGGAGGTTGAACTTGTAAGAAATCTTTTACTGTTTGCACAGATTTTGCTTTCTCTTCCATCTTTTTTAGTACCTGCTGTGCGGGGGCACCAAATAAATTGACCTTGTCCATAGGTGCATCCAAAAGCTTAGATTTGACATGGTCTGGTAATGCCTGTTCTTTCAACCATGCATGCCTCCTGTTAACTGTGCCAGTCATGGCTGATAAAGGAAGCCTCCAGTGCATCATAGCCACATTTTAAAGAATGGTTACTAACCTGCTGTATGTTATGTAACATTTCTTGAACATACTTTTTATCTATAGATTCTTCAGAGGACAGTTTTTTAGTCAACTGGTCAAGCATAAACTCTTGATATTGAATCATATGAAATTGGCAGTTCAAAGCTCTAGCTGACAAAGTAGCAGAGGTGTAAACTTTTTTACCCCATCTCTCTAAGGACCTGGATTCCCTTTCAGAGGGAGGGTTTTAGAAGAAGTAGCTGCTACAGCTTTAGGGCCCTGGGCGATAGTCTCTGGATCTGCAAAGGGCCTTATATAAGTGGTGATGAGAGTCCGGGACCCTGTAGTACCTATCGGGCTTAGCAGGAGCCGGAGGTAAAGTATCAGGAGTAGTGCAAGCATCATTAAATGCATCATCAACAACAGATAGAACTGGAGGTATAGCTAAAGGCCTATGCTGTGGCAAGTGTAGAAAGGTCCTAAGCCTTTTTCTAGAGTCTGAGAAATCTTGGCCCTGCCACTGAAATTGTTCCCTCATAGCATGCAAGGTTTCCCCAAAGGAAAATTCCTCAGGAGGAGAGGCTGAAGGATGGACTCCTCAGCATCAGAGTCTTCGTAAGGAGAATAAGAAGCCTCAGGAGGGTCTGTATGTTCTGAGTCATCAGAGGAATCATCTGTGGCTACTGGCTCAGGGGCCCTGCTCTAGGCCTCTTTTCTGGAAGAGGGAGAGGCCCTGTCTGGATGAGGCTGGGATCCACGAATTAAAGAGATGAGATCCTCTGCCAAAGCAAGCATATGGGAGTTGGTGCTGTGCTTGTGAGAGGGGCTTGGCAGGCCCAGGTTTTGAAGCTTTGGCTGCTTTAGCCCTGGCAAAGGCCTTAATAGACATAGCTGGAGGAGGCCTAGCAGCTCCACGTGCAGGGGTAGAAATATCTAGGGAATGGTGTCTGACAAATCCTGTAAAATCGCAACAGAAGGTTGGATTTCAGAAGCCGTTTCTACCAGGATAGAAGAGGCCTCGGTAGAAGGCAAGTTATCGGCTGAAGAAAGAACCGCTTGCTCGGTTTCGGCGAAACAGAGACACTCATGGTTTGCTTAACCGCGGTTTCGGCGAAACCGCGGACCGAAGTGTCGGTCCTTTTCTTGCGCTTTTGGTTATTTGCATAGTCGGAAGATCCGGCGGCATAATGTAGGCAAAATCGGGCGAAAATCTGTTCAGCAAAGTCCGGCGGCGTCTAAGCGTCCGCCGGTTAAAAGAAGCACAGGCTAGACAAGCTGCTACGTCGTGGTCTGGGCCTAAACAATGTATGCAATAGGAGTGGAAATCTTCATGAGGTATTTGTTTCCCACAAGATAAACAGTTATTAACTTTCTCTGACATCGGCTGAGGCAAGAAAGAGTCCCCAACGGGGTACTTAGCTTTATAGAAGTCTTGAGTAGTATTCGGTAGTAGTAATCTCTGGATCTGACCGACCGGCACTTGCGAACAGCTTCTGCTTCGGGCGCCACGCGGCAAGAAAGACTGAGGAAAATGGCGTCGGCTGATGCCTTTATACCCGAAGAACTGCCGCAATGACGTCGGGTGAAGTGCGACATCAGCCGAAGCCAGACCCAGACGTTGGAATCCGGCCGACTGAAGGGCTGCCTGACGACAGGACAACCCATTTGTAAAGACTGCAGATGCATCCTTGAAGGACATCAGGAGCAGCCAAGCTGTGAGCTTCAAACTGTCCAAATTCGGATGATGAACCCCTGAAGGGTGTGAAATCAGATCCTGAATGGGATCCAAGATCCAAGGCGGAGCCAGAAAGTGAGACCAAAAGAAGGGAAACTATACCTGGTGAGGCCAAAACAGGGCAATGAGGATCACTTAGCTCCCCAGTCGACGAGCTTTCTGTAGAAAGCTCAGAAGAAGAGGTACTGGACAGTAAGCATACAAAGGACCGAGAGACCAAGCAAGTACTAGAGCATCTCTGGGGGACTCCCCCAGCAGGGGGTTCAGAGCGAAAAACTCGATGCACTTTGCGTTGGAAGGAGATGCGAAGAGATCGCAGCAAGGCCGACCCCACTCATGGAAGATCTGTGCCGCTACTGAAAGATTCAGAGACCACTCATAAGGCATCAGAATAGTCCAACTTAACCCATTTGCTAGGATGTTGGACTGTCCCGGAATGTGAATTGTGATGAGAAAGCGACCGGTGGAGATGACCCATTCCCATACTCTCATGGCCTCACGACAAAGGGGATAAGATCTGGTCCCTCCCTGTTTGTTGATATACCAGACCACTGACATGTTGTCTGCTGAAATGCAATCGTTCCCAGAGGAAGAAAGGCATGAAGGGTCTGCAACGCTATAAGGACCGCCCTCATCTCTACATTTATGTACAAAGCTCTACAGGGGACCACAGGCCTTGGACTGTCCTGCCGAACAATACCCCCCATCAGAGTTGGGAGGTGTCCATGGCCAATGTGGCTTGGGCCGGGGCTGGAACAAAGGCGTCCCTCCAAAATGTCCAGTGAACACATCCACCACATGAGGGATGACTGACAGACTCGACTGAGTTGTACTGGATATACCAATGGAAGTTCCAACAAGAACCATTGTACAGTTAAAGTCCACTGTAGAATTCTCATATTTAACCGGGCATACAGGAGAAGCATTACAAGTCGCCGCCATTGAACCTAAGGCCCTCAACACTGATTCTGCCATTGGGAGATGAGAATGGTACATTACGGGGACATGCATCCTCAGGTTTTGTGCTCTCTCAGAGGTCAGGAAGATTTTGTACTGTAAGCTATCTATCCTTGCGCCAATGTAGTCTATCACCTGAACAGGATCTAGGAGTGATTTGGCTGTGTTGATTGTGATCCGCAAACACAGGGCAAGGATCAAGAAATAATCTCCAGTTTAGGAGGGTAGATGCCTGGTGGGAGCAGTGAGTAGCAAATCATCCAGGTACAGATATACCTGATTCCCCTGAAGCCTCAGTTGAACTGCTATCACCGCCATCACTTTGGTGAACACCCTGGGGGGCTGTGGTGAGACCAAAGGGTAGGGCTAGAAATTGGTAATGATCGACTCCTAGCCTGAAGCGGAGGAGCCTCCTGGAGCTTCTGTGCATTTTTATGTGATAGCAAGCATCCTGGAGGTCTAATGAGCACATCCAGTCGCTCTCTTGCAGGTACAGCATGATGGACTGTAGTGTGACCATCTGGAAAGTACAGTTTTGTACGTACCATAAATGTAGATGTCCGATAGGTATGCATCTGCAGTCATAACATATGGGTTGTCCTGCCTCAGGCAGCCCTTTGGTCAGCCGGATTCCAAAGTCTGGGTCTGGCCTCGGCTGATGTCACACTTTCCCCGACGTCAGAGCGTCTGGGGTATAAAAGCATCAGCCGACGCCATTTTCCTCAGTTTTTCTTGCCCCAGATGTCAGGTGCCTTCTAGGAAGGCTAAATTTGGATAAATGCAAAAAAGGTTCCAAACATTTGCAAACTTATATAATAATACACATATATATATATACAAACAAATACACCATAATAGATTCCCCCAGCTAGCTAAAAGAGGGGTAAGTACCCTAGGAATACCACTGAGGGGTAGGAGGGAGGGTAAACCTGACTGCAGATGCATACCTATCGGACATCTACATTTATGGTAGGTACAAAACTGTACTATGTCCTTCAAGGATGCATCTGCAGTCATAACATATGGGTAGAAAACCATAGCCAATCTGGGAGAGGAGGAACTAAAAAAAGGATGGTGTAGTTAATATCCCCTGCAGGACCTGCAGTAGCAAAACCTGCTCTGGATCTGGAGTATAAAGGTAGATTGCAATGTTTGGCAAATGTATGCACGGAGCTCCAAGTAGCAGCTTCTAAAATGTCCTTGGTAGCCACCCCTCGTAGGAAGACTGTAGTGGTGGCTGTGGCCCTTGTGGAATGAGGCCTGATGTTTTCAGGAACTGTCTTTCCATGAAAGGAGTAACAAAATCGAATGCAATTTCCTATCCATTTTGAAATTGTTTGGAAATTGCTTTTCCTTGCACCCCAGTAGCATATGCTACAAATAGTTGGTTAGTTTTTCTGCTAGTTTTAGTTCTGTCCAAGTAGTAGCGTAGTTGTCTGTGTATATCCAGGGTGTGCAGAAGTTTTTCCCCTCTATTTTGTGGATTTGGGAAGAACGTAGGCAAGTGAATCGCTTGGTTCAAGGATACCCTAGATACCACCTTTGGCATAAAAGTAGGATTGGTTCTTAGTGAAACTCTGTCCGGATGGAAGATAAGAAATGGCTGTACTGCCATTAATGCTTGTAACTCAGATACTCTTCTTGCTGAAGTTATTGCCAGAAGGAATGCAGTTTTCCAAGAAAGAAACTGTAGATCCGCTGATGCTGCTGGTTCAAATGGAGGAAGTGTTAGTTTCTCCAACACAAAGTTGAGATCCCAGGTGGGTAGAGGGGGTTTTCTTGGAGGTTTAATATTTTTGATCCCTCTCAGAAATTGCCTGAGGAGAGGGTGTGAGAAGATAGGTGGATCCACATTGTATTCTGCTGAAATTGCTGAGGCATGAATCTTAATGGAAGAATAGAACAGGCCATTGTGGAACAATTCTGCTAAGTATTCCAGAATATGTGTCATGTTTGCCACTGTCACATCTGAGCCTTTTGATGCGTTCCAAATGAGAAATCTTTTCCATTTAGCTGAGTATGTCTTCCTTGTGGAAGGCCTGCGAGCTTCCAAGATGATGTCCTTCACTCTCTGTGATAAGGCATCTTGTTTGTGATTTAAGGAATTTTCCAGGCAGTTAGCTGTAATGTTTTCAAGTTGGGATGCATAATCTTGAAATTGTTCTGCGTCAGAAGAAGAGGCCATGGTTTTGCCCGAGACAGGCTTCTCAATAATGGGTACAAGTGTTGCCTTGGCAAGTCTGGAGCTATCAGAATCACTCTTGGCTGCTCCTCCCTGGTCTTCAGTAGAACCTTGTACATTAATGGGAGAGGTGGGAAGGCATATACTTTTTGAGCTTTCCAGCTGAAAGACAGTCCACCCTCCAAGCTTGCGGGTGGTATGTCCTTGAGCAGAATGTCTTCAGTTGATGGTTGAGAGCGGAGGCGAACAGCTCTATCTCCGGCATTCCCCATTCCTTTGCTAGGAGTTGGAAGATGTCTGGGTGCAGCATCCATTCGTGTGCATCCATGGTAGTTCTGCTTAAGCTGTCTGCCAGTGTATTCTCTTTTCCTGGCACGAACTGGGACTGTAGTTGGATATTGAGGTTCAGGCATAGTTCCCATAGATTCATAGCCAATCGGCAGAGAGGGTAGGAGAGTGTGCCCCCCTGCTTGTTTATGTACCACATGACCGTGGTGTTGTCTGTCCTTATTAGCAGGTGGCCTTGATGGAGGAAAGGTTTGAAAGCCTCGATTGCATGCATCACTGCCAGCATTTCCTTTTGGTTTATGTGCATGCGTAGCTGACCTTGAGACCATAGGCCTTGGATACATTTGCCCTCCATGTGTGCTCCCCATCCTTGGTCTGAAGCGTCCGTGGTGATGGTTTGTTTTGCTTTTGGTTTGTTGAAAGGCAGCCCTCTGTTGGACTGGCAGGCCTGAGCTCACCACAGAAATTCCTTTTGAAGGCAAGGAATGATTGGTATCAAAGCTTCTAGACTGTGACTGTGTTGAGACCATACACTCCTGAGGTACCATTGTAATTTTCTCATATGCAGCCTGGCCTGTGGTATCAGAATTATGCAGGATGCCATGTAACCCAGGGCCTGCAGGATTTTCCTTGCAGTAAGCAGAGTTCGTCTTGTCAGCATCATGAAGTAATCTGGAAGTTGTTTTTGATTTTCTTCTGTGAGAAAAGCCATTTGGGTGGTTGTGTCCAGATCTGCACCCAAAAAGGTTATTCTTTGGGATGGCACAAGTCTTGACTTTTGGATGTTGACTGTGTATCCCAAGGCCTGTAGCAGGTGGATGGCATAAGCAAAGTCCTTTATCAAATTTTTCTTGTTGTCCGCTTGTATAAGGCAGTCGTCCAGGTATGGGTAGATCTGAATCCCCTGAAGTCTGCAGTGTGCAATTACTGATGCCAGGCATTTCATGAATACTCTGGGCGCAGTAGATAAGCCAAAGGGCAATGCTGAGAATTGATAATGCTCTGATCCTGCAAGAAATCTGAGGTGTCTTCTGCAACTTGGTCAAATAGGGACGTGCAAGTATGCCTCCTTGAGATCTAGAGTCACCAGCCAAGACTCCTTGCCCAGCATGGGAAGAAGTTGTTGTAGGGTCAGCATCTTGAATTTTGGGACAATGAGATAAGTATTTAGTGCGGACAAGTCGAGAATAGGCCTCCACTGATTTTCTTTTCTTGGTACAAGAAATAGTCTTAAGTAAAATCCTTGGCCTTGTTCTGAAAGTGGTACCTTTTCTATAGCTTTCATTTGAAGCAAGTTGTTGATCTGCCTTAAAGCCTCTGGCCTCTGATTTGGTGGTAGGTTTGGCATTCCGTGTCTTTTTGGCAAAGTGTGGAAGTGGAACCTGTATCCTTTGTCTATTATTTGCAGTGTCCATGTGTCCCTTGTAATATAATGCCAGTTTTTTGAGAATAAAGCCAGCTTTCCGCCCAAGGGTGCTTCCAGTTGATCCCTGGTAGGCGGAATCAGAGTAAAGTGATTGAGCCTGTCCTGGTGAAGTAGTTGCTGTTGCACTACTTCTCTGGTTGGCAGGCTGCCACTGACGGCCTCTGTAGGAGCCCTTCGATTGGCCTCTGCCTCTAGGGCGTCTGTTCCGGCCTCTCTGGGCTCTGTCCGAATATGGAAAGGACCAATTCTTAGTAGGCCAGTTTCTGCTGAATCTAGGTGGCTGTACTTGCAGGAAATCCTTAACTGTTTGCACAGATTTTGCCTTTTCTTCAAACTTTTTTAAGACCTCCTGAGCAGAGGAGCCAAATAAATTTTGTTTCTCCATTGGAGCATCCAGGAGTTTAGCTTTAACATGGTCTGGCAGAGATTGTTCCTTCAGCCAAGCATGCCTACGAATGACTGCCCCAGTCGTAGCTGATCTAAATGAAGCCTCCAGTGCATCATAGACACATTTTAAGAAATGATTACTAACCTGCTGTGAGTTGTGTACCAAATCCTGAAGGGATTTACGGTCAAGGGGTTCAGGAGATGAAAGTTTCTTATTCAGTTCATCTAATAAATACTCTTGGTACTTTATCATATGAAATTGACAATTTCATGTCCTGACAGAAAGAGTTGCAGAAGTATATACCTTCTTTCCCCATCTCTCTAAAGCTCTAGACTCTCTTTCAGAGGGTAGAGGATTTTTGGCTGTGGCGGCTGCAACCCCTTTAGGGCCCTGAGAAATAGTTTCTGGGTCTGCAGAATGTGCTTTATACAGATGATAATGGGAATCCGGGACCCTGTAGTATCTATCAGGCTTGGCAGGGGCCGGAGGGAGAGTATCAGGTGCTGTACTGACATCATTGTACACATCATCAATTACATTCAGAACAGGAGGTATAGCTAAGGGCCTACGTAGAGGCAGATGTAAAAAGGTCCTTAATCTTTTTCTAGAATCAGATAATTCCTGGCCTTGCCATTGAAAATGCTCTCTCATGGAGTGTAGAGTCTCACCAAAGGAAAACTCTTCAGGAGGGGAGGCTGAAGGAATAGATTCTTCAGCATCAGAATCCTCATAGGGCGAGTAAGCCTCCTCCTGGTGGTCTGACAACTCAGAACCATCCGTGGACTCATCTGAAGAGTGTGGGTCAGAGGGGTCAGTCCTGGGCCTTTTGTCTGTCTGGGTGAGGTTGTGAACCCCTAATTAAAGAAATAAGGTCCTCTGCAAGGCTGAGGATCTGTGAACTAGATGTAGGCCTCTGGGAGGTGGTCTTGGGGGGGCAAAGCTTTAGAAAGTTTAGCAGCTTTAGCCCTAGAAAAGGCCTTAATGGACATGGAAGCAGGGGGCCTAGCTGCCCCACGTGCAGGAGTAGAAATGTCCAAAGGGATGGTGTTGGACATTTCCTGGACACTGGTTTCGGTAGGTAGTTCGGTAGCCGACTCAGCCAGGGGCTCCCGGGCCACGGTGGTCGGTTGAATGGTTTCGGAAGAAGGAATCTCCGAGGACGCGGTTTCGGCCGAAACAGAGATACTCGCGGTAGGCTTTACCGTGGTTTCAGACAAAACCGCGGGCCGCGAGTGTCGGTCCTTGTCCTCCCGTTTTTTCACTAAATGCGAAGTCGGAGTCTCCGACGGCATTTTATATGCAAAATTGGCCCCAAAAAATTCCTCTGCAAACTCCGACCGACGTCTAAGAGTTCGTCGGTTGAAGGAAGCACAGGCTGAACAGGCCGATACGTCGTGGTCTGGGCCTAAGCAAGGAAGGCAGTAGGAATGGAAATCCTTATGAGGTATTTGTTTCCCACAAGTTAAACAATTATTTACTTTGTCTGACATCGGCTGAGGCAAGAAAGAGTCCCCAATGTGGTACTTAGCTTTTTCGAAGTCTTCGGTAGCTGAATTCACTGGATCTGACCGACCGGCACTTGCGAACAGCTTCTGCTTCGGGCACCGCGCGGCAAGAAAGACTGAGGAAAATGGTGTCGGCTGATGCCTTTTATACCCCAGACGCTCTGACGTCGGGGAAAGTGCGAGATCAGCCGAGGCCAGACCCAGACTTTGGAATCTGGCCGACCAAACGGCTGCCTGAGGCAGAACAACCCATATGTTATGACTACAGATGCATCCTTGAAGGACATCTTCTCTTTGGCAACTGACAGGTTCAGGGTAGAAAGGTCCAGAATGGGCCTCAAGTCCCCCATTTTCTTTGGCACCAAAAAGAACATAGAGTAGAAGCCCGATCCAGACTGATCTAGGGGGACAGTTTTGATGGCTCGTTTTTCTAGCAACTTCGAAATTTCCTGTGCTGCCACCTCCCTTTGCAAGGGTGGTACGTCCAAGAGGTGTTAAGGATATTTGGAGGGACCCACAAAAGGGATAGAGTATCCACTGGATATGATCTGAAGCATCCAGCGGTCTGATGTTATGGACTCCCATGCCGCCAGGTGCCCGGACAATCGTCCCCCGACTGCATCCAGAGTAGAGCAGTCAGGCCACCCATCAGGGTTGCTGCCCGGGTCTGTCCGAGAAAGGTTCGAGAGACTCAAAATTCCTCGGACCCCCTCTGCCTCTGGGCTGGCGTCCATTCTGTCCCCCTAACCTCTGGGAGAAGAAGAGCCCTAAGTGTCCCAGGAATACTGTGACTTTCAGAACCACATCTTCTTTTGCCCTGTTCGTTTCCAGGAAAAGGACATTTGAGGGCTTGAGAAGCGGATCCCGATGGCAGATGGTGTCTTCCTGTCCTTCTCACTATGGACTAACTTCTCTTTGACAGTCTTACCAAAAAGAGTAGAGCCGTCATAAGGTGCATTGACAAAGGATGCCCCAAAAGGTTCCAAAAATTGACAACGTGAGCCAGGCGCTGCGTCTCATGGACACTCTAGACCCAGCCTCCCTAGCCGCTCCTTCAGTAGCATGTGAAAGGAGTCGCATGGACATGTTGGAGATTGCTTTCAAAGTGGCCACCCTCGCAGAGAACGACACCCTGTCCTCCTGTGACATGGACTTTGGGAGAGACTCCTCCAGCTCCCTTACCAGGTCGCATTGGATTCTGGTGACAAGGGCCAGGTAGTTAAGCACCCTAATCGAAAAGGTAGCTAAAGTGTAAACCCAATTCCCTAGGCAGGCCATCATCCAAGACTCTCAGTCAGGAGGATGAACCGAGGAACTTTCCTGGGCTAGTTCCTTCTTTGTGGCTGCTACTACCACCATAGCATCTACGGGGGGAACCCTTGTTCCATGCTGGCCTATCCGAGGGAGGGCTCAAAATCTTGTCAGGCCTTTTTAGAAATGGTTCCATAATGTCCGGCTCCTTCCATGGCCGAGAGGTGACAGGATCCACGGGAGGGGACACCCAGGCAGTAGATGGGCCTGCGCCGAAAGCATCCAGGAGCACGGACTTGTCAGGTTTGGGGGCAGACTAACCTCCCCATCGGCGAAGGACTTCCATGATGTCCCCAAAGAAGACATCCTCGGGAGGTGTCCTAGGGGGAACCTTCCCCATCATCCAAGTCCGTATCCTCTGTGAGGGACTCAGGGGGGAGTTCAAGTGCCTCCTCTTGCACGTATGCTTGCGAGGAACCTCTCCAGGGGGAACTCGCAAACCACTTTTCTTCCTCGGGGAGGAACCATTTGGGGCTCGAGCATGGGCTGTCCTTCTGGTAAAATGATAGGAATTGTAGAAAAAAAGTACAGTTTTGTACCTACCATAAATGTAGATGTCCGATAGGTATGCATCTGCAGTCATCACATATGGGTTGTCCTGCCTCAGGCAGCCCTTCGGTCAGCCGGATTCCAAAGTCTGGGTCTGGGTCTGGCGTCGGCTGAAGTCGCCCCTTCCCCAACGTCAGAGCACCTGGGGTATAAAAGCATCAGCCGACGCCATCTTCCTCAGGTTTTTCTTGCACCAAATGCCAGGTGCCCTCTAAGGAAGGCTAAATTTAGAGAAATGCAATAAATTCCAAACATGCACAAAAATATATACATATATAAAAATAAATACACCATAATAGATAACCCCAGCTAGCTATGAGAGGGGAATGTACCCAAGAAATACCACAGAGGGGAAGGAGGGAGGGTAAACCTGACTGCAGATGCATACCTATCAGACATCTACATTTATGGTAGGTACAAAACTGTACTATGTCCTTCAAGGATGCATCTGCAGTCATCACATATGGGTAGAATACCATAGCCAATCTGGGGGTGGAGGATCTATGTAAAGGATGGTGTAGCTAAAATGCCCTGCAGGACTGCCGTAGCAAAGCCTGCTCTGGAACTGGAATATAAAGGTAAGTTGTAATGCTTGGAAAATGTATGCACGGAGCTCCATGTAGCAGCTTCTAAAATGTCCTTGGTAACCACCCCTCTTAAGAAGGCTGTGGAGGTGGCTGTGGCTCTGGTCGAATGAGGTCTAATGTTAGCTGGTACAGTTTTTCCATGAAAGGAGTAACAAAACCCGAAAGCGGGGTTTTTTTTTTCAATTTCCCTTATTTTTTTAATTTTTTTGAAATTGTCTTTTTTTTGAAATTTTTTTTTTTTTTCCTTGTTTTGGCCCAACCCCCAAAAAGGGGCCAATGAAAACCTGGGTCTTTTTTGAAAAAATTCCCCCTTTTTTTCCCCCAAATCCTCCCCGAAAAGGGGGGGTAAATGCCCGCTTTTTAACCCCAAAAGACATTTGTCCTTTAATTTTTTGGGAAAAAAACCCTGAAGTCAAAGTGGCCTCCCTTTTTAAGCTTGTTTGCAAAGTCTGTCGCTCCAGCCTTGCTCCCCCGGGGTTTAAACACAGGGGCCCCTTTTCCATTTTCGAAAAGCCAGGTGCCCTGGGAATGGGGGAGCAAAAGGGGAAATTTAAAACCTTCCCATTTTTATATAAAAAACAAGGAAACCACTGTACTAAGAGGCCCCCCAAGAATCCAAGAGGGAAGAGGAGAGGTAAACGGCCTGGACCCAACCCTCAGGACCAATTTTAAAAAGGAACAAAATGGAATGGCCCACGGAGCTGCAGTTAACTTGTGAATAAAGGGCCAATCGGGGGTTTGGGGCTAAAATTTGGGAGCAAAATTGCCGGGGATTTGTAAAATGTTGCCCGAAATAAAGAAGTGAAAAGTTGAAAATGATGCCGGGGGTAAGACCCAGTCAAAGGTGGACCCCCCCTTAAAGGGCCTAGGTGGGCTCTGCTGTTTTTGGTTTAAAACCCTGGGGCGTCCAAAAAGGGGGACCCGAACTGAATTTTTCCCCCCAAAGCGGAAACCTTTTGGCCCTGCCCAAAGGGTTTGGGGTAAAACCTTTGGAGTTTCGGAATTTATTTCCTTTCCAAAAGAGAATGTTGAAAGTCCATTGGAATTTTCCCTTTGGGGGGATTTAAAGAAGGTAGGAGGTAATGTTTTTTAAAAAACCCTGGAAACCCCTTTGATTTTGGGGAAGGTATGGCTCTTTCTTAGAATGAATTTAAAAGGCTGCCTCCTTTGAGGGGGGTACCCTGGGGGACTTCTTTTTGGGAAAGGTTTAAGGAAAGGAAGGCATCCCGGAATGTTTTGGGAAAACCCAGGTCCATGTTGGTCCATCCCATTTTAAGGCCCAAGGGGCATTTTTCCTGGGGAATTGGTTTTTCCTCAGAAATTCTTGGAAAAGGGCGGGGTCGTTACGCGCTTTTTTCTGAAAAGGGAAAGGTTTTGGAGCAGGCTTGGACCCTGCCAATTTCCGACCCTTTTGGTTAAAATTAGGCCCTTTGGGTCCAGGGGAATCCCCCCTTTTCCTGTTTCTCCCTTGGGAAGGCTGGCTTCCAAAAACACTCTTTTGAACATTAAAGGGGTAATTTTCCCAGGCCTGACCCAAGTGCAGTTGTCGATTTAAGGCTGGGGGGAGAAGGATTTGGAGCCAGGTGGCCATTTTGTGGGTAAGTCTGTCTTCCTTGGCTAGGGATGCACGCTTAAGGCTGCTCTCCAATCAGTAAATGGTTCATTAGAGAGGGAACTAACTTCCGCTAAGGGTCCATTTCCATCTTGTGGGGGGGTGCCTGGGGGAATTCTCCTACCCAGTTTTTGGGGCCAAAAGGTCTACGGGTTTCCCAATGGGTCTGTAGCTGGCTGGATTGTCAGGTCTTGGATTGGGCTCCAGGGTGTCCGTTCTTCCCTTTTGGCCCTTTTCCCCAAAATGGAGGGGACAAAGAGTAAGGGTTCCATGCCCCCAGCCAGGCTCGAGGAAAAATTGGGGCCCCCTTGTTTTTTCCAATTTTTGGGGGCTCCTTTTACCGGGGGCCTTTCCTAAGCCTTCTGTAGAACTGAGTCATGCCTTTTGGGTTAGTGCGGGAGCCTTTGGCCAAGCCTGAACGAAATTTCTCCATGGCATTTGGGCAAGCGCCTGTAAGGGGGTGGTGGGCGGGGTTTGCGAGAGGAACCCCGGGACTCCGGGCCAAGACCCCCGCCCCCTATAATCAAAGCAAGGGAGCACCATAAATCCGCCATTTGGTTTCCAAATGTGGGCCCTTGGAACCCGGAAGGCGCACAAAACGGGGGCATTTTCCGATCGCTTTTTTGCTAAGTGGAATCCGACTGGGTGGTTCTTTCCGTAAAAGTTTTGGGTGGTTGTGCTAGTGCAAATGGGGGGAAAAGGGGCTTGGCTTGGGTGTTGAGTCCCAAGGGGGAAGAGACATTTCAGGGGGTTTAAAAATTTTTCTCCGTCGATAAGCATCGGTAGGGAATTTGACTCCAAAGTGCCTGCAATTACTGATGCCAGGCATTTCGTGAATACTCTGGGCGCAGTAGATAAGCCAAAGGGCAATGCTGAGAATTGATAATGCTCTGAACCTGCAAGAAATCTGAGGTGTCTCCTGCAGCTTTGTCTGATAGGGACATGCAGGTATGCCTCCTTGAGGTCCAGAGTTACCAGCCAAGACCCCTTGCCCAGCATGGGAAGGAGTTGCTGCAGAGTCAGCATTTTGAATTTTGGCACAATGAGGTAAGTATTTAGTACGGACAAGTCGAGAATAGGCCTCCATTGCATTTCTTTTCTTGGAACAAGGAAGAGTCTGGAATAAAATCCTTGGCTTTGTTCTGCGAGAGGAACCTTTTCTATTGCTTTCATTTTCATTAAGTTGGAGATTTGTTTCAAAGCCTCTGCCCTTTGATTTGGTGGCAGGTCTGGCATGCCTTTTCTTTTCGGTAATGTGTGGAAATGGAACCTGTATCCTTTGTCTATTATTTGTAGTGTCCATTTGTCCCTTGTAATAATGTGCCAATTTTCTGAAAATAAGGAAAGCTTTCCGCCCAAAGGTGCTTCCAATTGAGCCCTGGTTAGCGGAGTCAAAGTAAAGTCATTGAGTCTGTCCTTGTGCAGCAGTTGTAGGCCCTGCACTACCTCTCTGGTTGGGAGGCTGCCATTGACGTCCTCTGTAGGAGCCTCTAGCTTGCCCTCTACCTCTGGCACGCCTGTTCTTGCCTCTCTGAAATCTGTCAGTGTCTGGAAAGGACCAGTTCTTGGAAGGCCAATTTCTGCTGAATCTTGGTGGTTGGACTTGCATAAAATCTTTGACTGTTTGTACAGATTTTGCCTTTTCTTCAAATTTCTTTAAGACCTCCTGAGCAGTGGAGCCAAATAACTTTTGCTTTTCCAGTGGAGCATCCAGAAGCTTTGCTTTAACATGGTCTGGCAGACATTGTTCCTTCAGCCAAGCATGCCTACGTATGACTGCACCTGTCATTGCTGACCTACATGAAGCTTCCAATGCATCATAACCACACTGCAAGAAATGGTTGCTAACCTGTTGAGAGTTATGTACCAGATCCTGAAGGGATTTGCGATCTAGGGGTTCAGGTGAAGACAGCTTTTTATGCAATTCATCTAACAAATATTCTTGGTACTGTATCATATGAAATTGGCAGTTTAAAGCCCTCATAGAAAGGGTAGCAGAAGTATACACTTTTTTACCCCATCGCTCTAAAGCCCTGGACTCCCTTTCAGAGGGGAGTGGATTTTTTGTAGTGACAGCTGCAACCCCTTTAGGGCCCTGGGAAATAGTTTCTGGATCAGCAGAGTGGGCCTTGTAAAGGAAAAGATGTGATTCTGGGACCCTGTAGTACCTATCGGGTTTTGCAGGAGCCGGAGGGAGTGTGTCAGGGGTTGTGCTAGATTCAGAGTACACATCATCAATGACATTCAAAACGGGGAATAGCCAAAGGTCTATGCTGAGGCAAATGCAAGAAGGTCCTTAATCTCTTCCTGGAATCAGAGAATTCCTGGCCCTGCCATTGGAAATGCTCCCTCATAGTGTGCAGAGTTTCCTCAAAAGACAGTTCTTCAGGAGGGGAGGCCGAAGGGATAGATTCCTCTGCATCTGAATCCTCGTAGGCTGAAAAAGACTCCTGCTGGTAGTCCGAGAGGGCAGAGCCATCAGAGGCCTCATCTGAGGAGAGGGGATCAGAGGGCTCAACCCTGGGCCTTTTTTCTGTAGGAGGTTGAGAGTCCCTGTCCGGATGAGGCTGAGAGCCCCTAATTAATGAAATAAGGTCCTCTGCTAGACTAAGGATCTGAGAACCTGTAGTGGGTCCCTGAGGGATAACCCTGGGAGGCATAGATTTTGAGTGTTTAGCAGCTTTAGCCCTAGAGAATGCCTTAATAGACATGGATGCAGGAGGTCTGGCTGCACCACGTGCTGGTGTAGTTTTGTCTAAGGGAATGGTGTTGGAAGGTTCCTGGACACCAGATTTCAAAGGAGATTCAACAACCGAGACAGTAGTGGCCTCCGGGGCCGAGGTTGTCGGTTGTACGGTTTCGGTGGACGGTAGTACCAAGGACTCTGTTTCAGCCGAAACCGAGACACTCGCGGTAGGCCTGGCCGTGGTTTCAGCCGAAACCGCGAACCGCGGGTGTCGGTCCTTGTCCTTCCGTTTCTTTATTAAATGTGAAGTCGGAGTCTCCGACGGCATTTTGTAAGCAAAACTAGCCCCAAAACATTCCTCTGCAAACTCCGACCGACGTCTTAGAGTGCGTCGGTTGAAGGAAGCACAGGCGGAACAGGCCGAGATGTCGTGGTCTGGGCCTAGGCAAGGTAGGCAGTAAGAGTGGAAATCCTTATGAGGTATTTGTTTCCCACAAGTTAAGCAATTATTAATTTTATCTGACATCAGCTGAGGCAAGAAACGTCCCCAACGGGGTACTTAGCTTTTGAAGTCTTCGGTTTAGCTGAATTACAGGAGCTGGCCGACCGGCACTTGCGAACTGCTTCTGCTTCGGGCACCACGTGGCAAGAAAGTCTGAGGAAGATGGCGTCGGCTGATGCTTTTATACCCCAGGCACTCTGACGTCGGGGAAGGCGCGACTTAAGCCGACGCCGGACCCAGACTTTGGAATCCAGCCGACCGAAGGGCTGCCTGAGGCAGGACAACCCATATGTGATGACTGCAGATGCATCCTTGAAGGACATCAGAGGGGGTCTGGGAAAAGTCCGAGGGGACAGTCAAGGGTCTCGATCCAGCAGAGAGAACCCTTTCTACCACATCGAAATCCGAAGGAGAGCGAACCTCCTGTGGAACCAATAAGGAGGCCAGTCTCCCCAAGTCTGATGAGAGAATAGGAGCCGGGCCCAAAGTAGACGGAGCTCCGAGGGAAGGAACTTTGTCTGACAAAGGCAGAGCCAATGAAAAACTTCCACTCCCTCAGATCAGACACCCAAGCTCTGGCTCCAAGAGCAGCTCTGATCCAAGTTGGTTAGATCTGACATGCTCCAGACAGCTGTCAGCGACAAGGAAGCAGGTACCATCGGCACCAACCTCTTAACTAAAGCCATCCTCAGATCAGAGTACTCCAAACCCGGTGGATGGATCAGAGAAGGAGAAATCGGCAGGAAAAAAAAGAAGCGAGCCCCCACTCCTGAGGTAGAGGGGGCTGGCAAAACCCCCACCTGGATCTGAGTACAAATGCATCTCCTCATCATCTTATCCATGTCGACTTCAGATAAAGACCGGGTGGACCTCAACGAGGCCACAGATTCGGACCTTGCGGGTTGGGGCACCGAGGCCCTAGAAGTAGACAGTCTCCCCTCTGGCTCCCGGGAAAACCTCGGAGATTGGGGCAGAGGGGAGTCACAGATCCTAAGAGTCTTATCCAGTGAAGGGAGGTCCGGAGACCTCTTGTGTTTCTCAGTCCTTGGTCTTGCCTCTCTCTTCTTCTTCATGCCCCTTTTCTGCTCTGCAGGCTTTGACATGGGAGGTTGAGTCCCAGCCTGGGAGGGAGGAGAAGCAAGGACAAGAGAAGGACAGGCAGCCACAGCAGCAGCTGTGACTGAAGCTGAAGACGAGGCAACCACCTCAGAAGAGGGTAGAAGGCTTTTCAGGGCCAACTTCGCCTTCCTGTCTAATAGCGTGCGGGTTATAAATCGCACATATAGAGCAGTCTGTGCCAAGGTGGGCCACACCCAAGCATATTACACAGAGTATGGCCATCCGCAGGGAACAACTTATGGCCAAACTCAGTGCATCTTTTAAATATGGGCTTATCAGCCATCGCAACAGGGAAAAAAAACAATAAAGGCAATAATATTTTTTCACACTGAACACCGAGGGGGAGGGGAAGCAGCACATTGACAAACTACTAGAACTAAGCTAAACAACTCTAAAGAACAATAACTCAATGCACCAAGTGAGGGGAGGAGAAGGGGAACCTACACCATCACTAATCTAACTATAGAAAAAGAGAAAAAAAACTTTCTAAAGACTTTAAACCCACTTACTACCCAGAGCTCTAGAGATCATGATGCTTCAGCTAGCTGCAGCAAATGAGATCTGGGTGTTGGAAGGTAGTGGATGTGTATTACGGGTAAGGGGAGGAGCTTGGAGCTCGGAAAAGATGCTAGTAAAGTTGCCGGCTCGGATCCAATACGGCTCCAGTATCCCACAGGTTGAAGACTAAATGAAGTAAACTACTTCAGATCTGTGTATATTCTGAGCTTCAGGGATGTGACCACAGTGCACCCTGCTAGAAGAAAGCAGACATGTAAAGCAGTGTACGACTGTTTGATCTCAAGCCCGGAGACAGGATGTCTGGACTAGCAAATTCTTTCTATTGCCTTGACTTAAGAGAATTACTAGACTTTACATGTAAACTGTCTTTTATTGCTGTGGCTTCCTGCAGGTGCAGATTACAAAAAGAAATGTAAAAGTTCTGTGAGCCTGGGAAACAATCAGAACAGTAAAGAATGATGTAATCTGAAATGACTCGGCAGTAATATTATCAATTTAAGGACAGAAAGAAAGGAGAGCATTTTGTGTCGATCTAGATCTGAACACATCAACTCACCAGGGTACTTGCTTTGCTCTGTATGTAAGTAATTATTTAGAATTTAGTATTTCTCTTAGAGTTGGATAGGAATTTAGCCAGATTAGTCTAGCTGTTTTCTATATTTATGTCAGACTATCCTACAGTATTGTTTTAAGAATTTTCATGTGATTTCTGAACTCTTGACTAGCACTGTGTTAAACTGATAAGTAGTGTCTTGTGTTATTATTAAATAATTTTAAACCTTTCAACTGTGGCTGTTTTATGTAGAGAATTTAAGCTCTTAAAGAGTACTTGCACATATTTGGTGATACTGTCCAAGCCACTCCAATAGTCTTGCTGCTCGGCACACTTACTATTTGGATAACATTAATATTACACAGTGAAATTGGTCACTGTCTGGGAAGGGTCTTATTAGTAGCTGCTAAGAGTAGTTGGTGGCAGTGATTACTACCTTATAGCCTGGCAAGAGGGGGCACAGCTGGATAACCTGTGCCAGCCTTCCCCAGGAGTGTATGAGTGTTTATATATAAACCAAATCTCAGAGTATGTGTGTGAGAGTGTGTGTCAGCTACTTGAGCAGGGACACAAAGCAATGGCTGGACAAAGGAGATACAGGAGGTTCTGGCTTGACTACTCGGCTGAGACATGAATCCTATAGTTCTGCCAGTAGGGAGTATTGGGGATCTGCAGAGAATGGGAGAAACCAGTTCCAGACTGACTGCGATCTCTGTGTGCTCTTTAGGGAAATTGTACTTCACTGTGTGAATACTGGTTATTCTTCCCAATGTGCATGCCCCTCACTGGTGCTAGTGGTGAGGATTGAGGCTCCTTGATTACTGGGCCAGTGCACGGGCGTCACAGGGTTAAACTGAGTTTTCTTCTTCTTTATGGTTTATTTTTCCTCTTTTTCTTGCTGGTTTTCTTCTTTTGGTTACAATGTATCTTGACAACCCAGGGGACATGCGCACAAATTCTGTTTATGGACTTCAGCTCTGCATTTAATGCAATAAAACAATTTCTTCACTTGAATCTCTCATAAAGTACAGTTGTGTACCTACCATAAATGTAGATGTCAGAGTGTATTCACTGTTACAGTCATTACTCTCGGGTTATCCTGCTGGCAGGCTACCCACAGTCAGCCAGAATTCCAAAGTCAAGGGCCGGCTTCGGTTGCTGTTGCCTCTTCCCTGATGTCAGTGCGCCAGGGGTATAAAAGATGCAGCCAACGCCATTTTCTTCAGTTTTTCTTGCCCCAGATGTCAGGTGCCCCAAAAAGGTAGGCTGAAAAATATATCAATAAGAAATGCATGCACAAAAATAACATTTCCTTCTTCTACAAGCAAATATACCAAAAAGGTTGTATGGGATAGAGAAGTGCAGACAAGTCCCAGCAAAGAGAAGGGGGGTGGTGGGTGGGTAACCTGGACTGCAACAGTGAATACACTTGAACATCTACATTTATGGTAGGTACACAGCTGTACTATGTTCATCGTGTTTCACTGTTGCAGTCATTACTCTTGGGTTAAATCCCAAAGCTGAGGAAGGGTGGCTGGGCTAAAAAGGATTAGGATAGGCTATGAGGCCCTGCAGAACTGCAGTGGCGAAGCCTGCTCTGGACTTAAGAGAAGAGAGGCAAGTGGTTGTGCTTTGTAAAGGTGTGCACTGAACTCCAAGTTGCAGCCTCTAAGATTTCTTTGGTTGGTACTCCTCTGAGGAAGGCTGCTGAAGTGGCTGCTGCTCTGGTGGAATGAGGCCTAATGCCCTTAGGCGCTGATGTGCCATGCTGAGAATAGCAGAAACGGATGCAATGGCCTATCCATTTAGAAATAGCCCGTTTTGAAGTAGCCTTTCCTTGTGATCCTGCAGCATATGACACTAAAAGTTGCTCAGTTTTTCTGAAAGTTTTAGTTCTGTCCAAGAAGTGTGACTGCCTATGTACGTCCAAAGAATGCAGAATTTTCTCAACCTTGTTCTGTGGATTTGGGTAAAAGGTAGGCAAGTGAATGGCTTGATTGAGGGCCACACTGGACACCTTAGGCATAAATGTAGGGTTTGTCGTCAGTGAAACCCTGTCTGGATGAAAAATGATGACAGGTTCCACAGCCATGAGTGCTTGTAACTCCGATACTCGCCTTGCAGAGGTTATGGCTAGGAGCTGAGCTGTTTACCAAGATAAAAATTTAATATCCGCTGTTGATGCTGGCTCGAAAGGAGGCAGTGTGAGTTTTTCCACAACAAAATTGAGGTCCCAGGCCAGAATTGGTGCTTTCCTTTGAGGCCTAATGTTTTTGGCCCCTCTGAGGTACTGCCTTATTAAAAAATGAGAAAAGATAGGTGGTTCCGTATTGTAATGTGCAGAAATGGCAGAGGCATGAATCTTTATTGATGAGAAAGAAAGGCCTTTGTTCAGCATCTCAGTTAGGTATTGTAAAATCTGAGGAATATTTGGTACAGACATGTCAATGCCTTGTTCCTGGTTCCAAGCACAGAATCTCTTACATTTTTCTGCATAAGATTTTCTGGTACTGGGCCTCCTGGCCTCCAAGATAACATCCATAACAGCTTTTGAAAGAGGAGTTTTCTGAATGGTTACATTATCCGCCATGCTGCCAGATTTAAGGTCCTGGAGTTGGCTGTGCAGGATCTGATTGTTTTGTTGGGTCAGCAAGTGAGAAGTTTGAGACAATATCCATGCTGGACCTTGAGACAAGCTCTTTAGGATTTGGGTACCAGTGCTGGCGTGGCCAGTCTGGTGCAATCAGGATAATTTTTGGCTTCTTTTGTCGGACCTTTAGGAGTACTCTGGGAGGAGAGGTAGTGGAGGAAAAGCATATACTGTTACATTTTTCCAGCTGAATGACAGAGCATCCACTTTCCATGCTTGCTTGTGGTAAATCCTTGTGCAAAATCTCTGTAATTGACAGTTGTGAGGGGAGGCAAATAGATCTATGTCTGTGCATCCCCATTTCCTTGTTATCATCCTGAAGACTTGTGGATCCAGTTTCCATTCGTGGGGATCCATGAGGTTTCTGCTTAGTTCATCTGCCAGAGTATTTGTTTTTCCTGGCAGGAATTGTGCTTGCAGGTGAACTTGAAAGGCCAATGCTGTGTCCCATAAGGTCATTGCTTGTCTGCAGAGGGGGTAGGAATGAGTACCTCCCTGCTTATGTACCACATGACCGTAATGTTGTCTATCAGTAATTGTCCTGGATGAAGCAGATCCTTGAAAGCTGTCAGGGCATTTTGAACAGCTAGCATCTCTTTTTGATTGATGTGAAGATGCATCTGGTTTGCAGGCCATGTGCCCTGAATACATTTTCCTGCCATATGGGCACCCCAGGCATAATCTGATGCATCCGTTGTCAGTGTCTGTCTGGCTGTGGGTAAAATGAATGGCAGACCCTTGGAATAGCAAGGGGTCTGTGCTGAGGAAGAAGCAGGAAGTCTCTGAGCCCTTTCTTAAACTCAGAATAGTCTTGGCTCTCCCACTGGAAATGCTCCCTCATAGTATGCAGTGTTTCCACAAAGGAATAGTCCTCAGGAGGAGAGGCTGAAGGAATAGATTCTTCAGCATCAGAATCCTCATAGGGAAGCATGGAGTAATCATGTTCAGAACAGGAATCAGAAGAAATAGATACCTGATCAGAAGAATCATACTCTGTCTCTTGCCTAGGCCTCTCATCAGGAGGGGGATGGGAGCCCCTGATCAAAGTAATTAGGTCTTTGGCCATTATGAGCATCTGTTTTTGAGGCATGGAAGTCTGAAAAGGAGAATGCTGTACTTGTTTCTGTCTTTAAAGCTGCTTTAGACTTTGTCTTTTAAGCTGAGGATGGCTTAACATATAGTTGAACCTTATCAGCAGAGACCACACGAATAAGTCCTTAACGCGTTTTATTTAAAATATCAGCAGAGCGTTTTTGCCACAGTACACTGTGGCTTCTTCAGAGGCAATATAAATCAAACATGAAACACTCCGTTTAAATCAGGTTACATCAGGAAATGACATCTTCCTGTTTCCTGAAAACCAGCAGCAATTTGCTATAACACTTGTAAATAATTCTAAAAATCTTTTTTAAGTACATCTACACCATTCAGTACTTAAAGCATAACCACAGTCAATGTGTCCCAACTTATTAAAAACTTCATAAAAAGGCATAAAATTTGCAATATACATATTCCAAATACATCAAAGTAGGACCAAAAACTTTATGGTGAAAAACATCTCCTACAAGATGTACATTAATATGCAGGACTACGACACAAGTTACCACTAACTATTACTTATTCCCTCAATTGAAAATAAAAATGTGTTCAATCTCATGACTACAAATTAATACAAACTCACTTGAATAAATAAACCCAAAAGGAAATATATAGGGAAGTTCATTAAAGAAATAAAAAGAAGTATACATGTATAAATATATCCCAATTATCTAGCTACCCCTAACACTCGAGGATCGATGATATGCAGGCTACGTTCCGGACGCCGAGAATGGGTATTTCCGGTACTTCTAGCAAGACGGCGCTGAGTCAAAGGAGCCTGGATGATTGGATTCCAGCGGGACAGCCTGAACGGCTGAATTCTATTGCCAACAACGTGGCTGGTTTAGACAACAGTCAGGGAGGGTTCTCTTTCCTCTCTGGTGATGTTTTGGGGACTGAGGAGAGAGTAGTACGTCCGGCATCGTATGCCGTAGCGGCTTCTAACGAACGCCCCAACCATAATCCATGGGTTTTGGACAATGATGACAACGGACCTACTGGAACGAATTTAGGGTTACCGGACCTAGGAGGTTGGTTGTTGGACACTACTAACCTCACGTTTGGCCAACAAGGTACGCTATCCGGCAATGTTGCACCTAATATGACAAACACATGTTTAGCAGACAAACTTAAACTATTTGACTCCAAACTACTTAGATTAAAAAAGTTGCAGTTGGAGTCGGCTTATTTTAAGCAATGCATTACTGAAAACCTGGTACCAAAAGGGTTACGGAACAATTTTACGCCATCTGGCTTAATAACTGACCAGGACTTTTCGGTTGACTTGGAAGTTCTTTTTCAAAAGCAAGGTATTGAACTGTTAGAATTGATTGTTAAACATTATGCGGTGCACACTGATTTATTAATGAATGACATTAACAACTTGGATAAAGACATTAAAATTGACCTGGACTTCAACAGATATAGATTCGATTATGGACGGATCTTATCTAGTATTGACATGCTGTTGTTAAAGTTGAAGGGGAATAAAAATAAAAAACTGATTAGAGATAGGGAAGCCTACTTTAAGAAATGTGCATATCCCAATTTAAAGGGACCTAGAGACACCCGTGTAGGTTGTATTAGTGACAATCAGACGACCGATGTGGACGAGGATAGGAGTGGGTTGGATGACATAATAGAAGAAGACAATAACGAGGGACATGCTAATTCAGGACCTAGGCGTAGTAACAGAATTAAGGGGTTTGCCAGAAACAAAGGGGGTTCTGGTAACCTCCAATATGGCTCAAGTACCAACAATAAATCAGGCAACCAGAATAAAGGTAATAAAAATAATTTTTTAGGCCAAGGCAGTGGCAAGTCCTATGTGAACAGGAGAAGGAATTAGATGAAAATCTAGACATTAATGGTCTAGACAAAGTTGGGCCACCCTCCTCATTACTGGTGTACACTGACCCACCCCCTTTAACTCTGGTACATGGTTTTCCCACCATTCTTACTAATAAAAATGGTGATTTTAGAATTTATAATTTTACAGACATTATTCTTGATGAACAGCTGATTGAACTACTAGCCTTTGGTAATTCTTTTGTACCTAATAGGAATGGGAGTATTGCTAAAGAAATTATAGAACTCAAATGTTTTGTGAGAAAAATGAACCTTAAATTGATGTTCAACCAACAAATTGATATTGAAAATTTAAACAAGGAAGGGAGGGTTGGTGGTTTATGCTCAATGAAACTAGCTAGCGTATTTAACCCGCCTTTACACACAACCTTACAACTGTTTGAGAATATATGTGAAATGGACTTTAGATTTCTTGCTGCTAATAGAAATGATAGAGCTAGCATAGGTATTCCTAATATTACCAAAGAACAGATGTTGCTATTAGATTAGTTATGTCGGTTACCTGTACGAGTATTAAAACCTGACAAGGGTGGTGGGTTAGTGATACTTGACAATATAACATATAATGAGAAGATGACTGCATTACTTGATACTGATGCGTATACAAAATCTTCAAGAAGTGAGGTTAATGGCAACACCCAGAGAACTAGGGGTTATTTTAGGGATCTGTTCCTGGCAGGGAAAATTGACATTAATTTGTACAATTATATTGATATTAATTGTTCAAAAGTACCTGTCATGTTCGGAATCCCTAAAATGCATAAGAGTATTGATAACCCCCCTATGAGGGCGTTGATTGATGGTAGATCATCCATTACGTATCCCTGCTCTAAGCTTATTACAAATATACTGGATAAATATATTAAAGGGATTCCCAGTATATGCAATGACTCGTGGTCGTTTCTTGACAGTATTAATGGTACTCTATACAATAGTGATAATAACTTTTTAACTATAGATGTCATAGACCTATATACTTCTATACCGCATCAAGAAGCGGTGGAATGGATTGGGTCTATGCTTCAGGGATTTGGGGCCTCCAAATTGGAAGTAGACTTGGTTACAGAACTATTGGAAATTGTCTTGACCACTAATTATTTCACCTTTAATGGGGACTTCTTTTTACAGAAACGTGGTGTGGCGATGGGCTCACCATGTGGAGCTGGAGTAGCAAATTATGTATGGGATATTGGGAGGCTAATATTCTAAAGAGAGTCCCAGGTTTAATGGAATCTGTTGTATTCTACACCCGGTTCCTGGACGATATTTTTATATTGTTCAGGGGCTCGGAGGTAGAGGCTGCAGCTTTTGTGGAAACTATTAACTCAACAACTGAATTTTTAAAGTTTACATTTAAATTTTCAACTAGCGAGATTGATTATCTCGATGTTAAACTAGTAAAGGACCATGTAGATGAAACACTAACGTCTACCGTATTCAGGAAGTCCACGTACTGCAATTCGTTCCTGCACTTTACCAGTTTCCATCCCTATAAACAGAAAAGATCTATTGTGAAGGGACAGTTGGTGAGGGCAGGAAGAATGTGCAGTACGTTGGTGGATTTCACCAAGGAATGTGCTGTATTGAGGGAGATGTTCATTAACCGAGGGTACCCAGAAAAAATGCTACTTGAGCTCATCAGTGAAGTTACTTCTAAAAGGAATAATGGTTTTTATAAACCTTTATTATTCCAAAAAAACTCTGGATACATCGACCTTAGTATTAACATGGAACTGGATGAGCCTCAATCTGATAATGGGGTGAGTGCCACAATAACACCAATAGGTGAAGAATTTGACTTTTCCTTAAGTTTTATTACTACTTTTAGTAATAATTCTAAAGGTATTCTTGATGTAATACGGAAGAATTGGCATCTTATATCTTCCAATTCTCTCTTGGTTGAAAAATTGGGTGGGGAGCCCAAATTTATTTTTAGGAGATCAAACAACCTAAAAGAATTATTACAAAGGGATGTACCTCAAGATACTTTTTATAAAAGGAAAGGCATGTTCAAATGTGGTTTCTGTAAATTTTGTAATAATGTTCGAATTGGTGAGACATTTAAGGTCAGGGAGAAAAAGTATGATATCCGGTTTACACTTAATTGTGAAAGTAAATCTGTTATCTATATTGCCATGTGTAATTGTTGCTAAGGGTTCTACATCGGTAAAACGGACCGACGTGTCCGCGACCGTATGTATGAACATTTGTATGCGATTAAGAATAAGAAGGACGACAATGCACTGGCAAAACATATAGCCTTGAACCCAGGTCACAGCTTCCAATTCATGGCTATTGACCATGTACCATTAAAGGTTAGGGGTGGCCTTTTTTTGTTAATCCTCGAAAATCGGGAACTGGAATGGCAGTTACGATTAGACGCGTTTAGACATCCTGGGTTGAACAGTAACTGCAACATAGCCCCTGTTCTAAAATTGAAAAGTTATCTTAGATAGAATATACACCCTTGGCCAGTAAGTTAATGGTTGGCTACTACCCCCATGTAGATAGGTGTGAATTGGTTTCCCTTATACTACTGCACATGTGTGTTAGTGGTAGCTAGATAATTGGGATATATTTATACATGTATACTTCTTTTTATTTCTTTAATGAGCTTCCCTATATATTTCCTTTTGGGTTTATTTATTCAAGTGAGTTTGTATTAATTTGTAGTCATGAGATTGAACACATTTTTATTTTCAATTGAGGGAATAAGTAATAGTTAGTGGTAACTTGTGTCGTAGTCCTGCATATTAATGTACATCTTGTAGGAGATGTTTTTCACCATAAAGTTTTTGGTCCTACTTTGATGTATTTGGAATATGTATATTGCAAATTTTATGCCTTTTTATGAAGTTTTTAATAAGTTGGGACACATTGACTGTGGTTATGCTTTGTTAAGTACTGAATGGTGTAGATGTACTTAAAAAAGATTTTTAGAATTATTTACAAGTGTTATAGCAAATTGCTGCTGGTTTTCAGGAAGCAGGAAGATGTCATTTCCTGATGTAACCTGATTTAAACGGAGTGTTTCATGTTTGATTTATATTGCCTCTGAAGAAGCCACAGTGTACTGTGGCGAAAACGCTCTGCTGATATTTTAAATAAAACGCGTTAAGGACTTATTCGTGTGGTCTCTGCTGATAAGGTTCCTCTTTTTGGTGCTGTTTGGTTTCGGTCTATTTCTTTTGTTTAACATATAGTTGTGCAGGTCTGAAGACACCCTCAGAAACCGATGCCTGCTCAGCGGCTCCGGACCCATCTGAGGGGTTGATTTCCGAGTGTCCCAATACCTTGAGTTTCCAGAGGCCCAGTCGGCTTCACGTGGGAGTCGGTAGTGGCCTGTGGCTCTGAGGTAGTGGGTGCCATGGGCTGCGAAAGCGCCTCACTGAGAACTGGCGACTGGCCTAGAAGAGGCTTCGTCATCGGTTTTGGACCTCAGATGCCTATCCTTGTCCTTGCATTTTTTGTAAACTCCGGTTGTCGGCTGTTCCTCCGGCATTATATAATTAAATCTTCGGCCAAAGTAATGAAATGCAAAATCGAACAGACGCTTAATAGTGCGTTGGTTGAATCTAGCACAAAACCGACAGCTAGCAACGTTATGATCAGGGCCTAGGCAAAGAATACAGCAAGAGTGAAAATCCTTATGAGGTATTTGCTTCCCATAAGAAATACAACTGTTAACTTTTTCTGACATTGGTCTGGAGCAAGAAAAAAGTTTCCCCAACGGGGTACTTAGCTTTAATGAAGACTTTGGTTCTGAAATTCAGATTTGAAAATCTCAGGAGTCGGCCGACCGGCACTTGTGAACTGCTTTTGCTATGGGCACTGCGCGGCAAGAAAGAATGAAGAAAATGGTGTCAGCTGCATCATTTATACCCGTGGCGCACTGACATCAGGGAACGGGCGACAGCAACCTACACCGGACCTAGACTTTGGAATTCTGGCCGACTGTGGGTAGCCTGCCAGCAGGATAACCCAAGAGTAATGACTGCAACAGTGAAACACGAACTTCTTTCTGTTTATGCCTCCATCTGTCAATGGAACGCCAATTTTCTGACCAACAGGAAACAGTAGGGAAACTGGGGAAATTTACATCTAGCTATAGCGACTGCTATTCTCCCTCTACAATAATGACTGCCCCTCTATGGACCTCTCTTTCAAACTTAATACGTGGACAATACACGCATTACCGGGCTCATTAGGAATGGTGATGAGTCTGCAAACAGATGGGAAGTTGAGCAGCTGGCCCTTTGGTATAGTCAGAGCAATCTAGAGATAAACACTCTTAAAACTGTGGAGACGACAATGAACTTTAGGAGTGGTCCTACAATATTTCCCCCTTCTTTATGTTTAATATTGTTGTGTCAGTTGTGGAAATCTTCAAGTTTTTAGAATCTATGGTCTCACACTTCAAATCCTGGGAGATTAATGTAGGGTTCATCATAAAAAAGGCACACAGCAAATCTACTTTGACAGCTGAGTGAGTTCAACTTTTCATATGAGCTGCAGATTCAGTTCTACACAGCAGTCATTGAGTCTGTTCTGATCTCTAACAGTGTGATTAGGATCTGTGTCAAAATATGACAAAAACAGGTTACATCGAATAGTCCAGTCTGCTGAAAACATCATTGGTGCTAGCTTGCCCTCCTTACAGAACTTGTACTACTACAGAGTCATGAAATGGGCAGGGAAAATCTTCACATCCAGGCTACCATCTTTTTGAACTATTACCATTGACCAAGCGTTATAGATTAACACACACCACAACAAGCATATATAAAGAAAGTTTTCCTCCACAGGCAATCAGATTCATAAATGGTTAATTCAGCTTATCAGGCTGGGTATTCTTTTTCCCAAGCCTCCGAGCGTTCTGCAATATTGTTTAATTATTAATATTTGTTTCTTTCAAGAGTTTCAGTATTTCTTGCAATGAGTTAGACTTTGTACGTACATGTATAGGTATATTTACATTTTTTTGTCTTGTTTTTCAACAGTTGTGTGTCATTTATGCAATTTATACTTGGAGAGCCATCAAAACTGGAGTAAAAGATATTCAACAAACTGACAACCCTCTCACATTCAAGAAAGTCCTTCGTTCCCATCTCATTATGTAAAACAAACATAACGGTTTTAGAAAGTTGGGTTTATCCCTGTTCTTTCTTCTACTCTGCAAGCCCTTATGGTCACTGGCCTCCATACCAGTAGTTCACATTAGAATTAAGGAGAGCCCTCATTTGTGCTTTTTTACCCAGGATTAGATTATAGGTTAAAAGGTAGTTACTGGACATGCAGTCCAAAAGACCATTAAGGGGCTTATGCCAAATTCCCCAACTGCCCCAAAGTCCTTTCTGGTTAACCAAGTTTCTCAAAATTCCACACAGCAGGCAAACAAAGGTGGAAAGATTTGAACCCTTTACCCTTAGAACAGGAAGCTGCTCATTAACAAGTCATAGCTTTAGTCCACTGCACTAACTGCCAGTCAAAGGGATTCATGTATATCAAACACACAATCCTGAGATTGGGAGTCTCATGCTCTACTGACTGAGCCAGCCAGGCTACTTAATGTTTTAATATACTTATTTTCTTACTTGTTTTACTTTACTAATACGTATTTCATTTCATCGCCTACATCATGTCACCTCTTTTTGTAGTTTTATGCATTAGTCTGTAGATTAATACCATACACTTAAGTCCTTGCTCACCTGATTAATAATGTTGTTTATTTTTCTTTCTTGTACTTGCCAGACTATTCCAGGTAATGACTGAAAAGGTTATCAAACATTTAATCAATAAAGAAGCATGTAGCTGTATTCCTCCTGTTCTGAAAAATTATCTGTGGGGTTGTCAAGTGGGCTAGGGGGCCAGGTGCATTTTTTGGAGAGAGGGGAGGCAGGACGCTTGTATTCATAAGCTGAACAGAGTTATGAGGAGGAAGACCCTATTGGACTTGACTCTTTCTCTAGCTTACTTTTCCCCATTTTCTCTTTCAACTAGCTTGTCTGCCTTTAGCTTGTTTGCCTTTGCCCTGCCTCTGGTAGAAAGTTACAGCTTAATGTTAATCCAACCCTATCGCACCACCAGACCACTAAGATTCAGCAACAAAAATCACTTGCAGATCACTAAAGCCAATAACTCTACTGGTGAAGCACTATTCTCTTGCACCATAGCCAAATTAAGGAGCTCCCTCCCACCCACAATTACCTCCGTACCATCATGCACCCACTTCAAAACTTTACTAAAAGCCACCTAAAAACATGCTGGCTATGCCCTTGCAACTCCCACTCTAATATCACCCACCCCAACCAACCACTACCTTTCTTACCACTCCACTAACTACCTTGATTATAGCAAGCTCAGATGCTCATAAGCCTAGTACTTATTATACAGCAGGAACTTCTTATTTTAGCATTTGTTAATGTCTGTTATGTACTTCACAGACAAAGATTCTAGTTGTCTACTGATGTACTATGTTCTTCATCTGTAAATATGTTGTAAGTAATTGCTATGTAAATTGTTAATCGCTATGTAATCCAATGTAACTACTGTCTGTTTATTTTAACTGTGGGGCTTTTTTCCCCCGGGCCTCCGCTGAAAAATGGACCTACATCCAGTCGGACACTGCCGGTCAACAAATATAAATAAATAATGTGCCCATTCTTCTGTACTTTTGGTAGAGGACTATGGAACACGTGTTGGACAAAAACTAAAGGTCTTCCCATTTCTTAAATACATTAGAAAAATGGGGTCCAAAGACCAACTCCTTATGCAGGAAGACACCCAAGGTTTAGGTTCTAGACATCCTCAGAAAAGGACTGGTTCTCACGTCTTGAGTTCCTCCTGAGAACTGATCTAGTTGCAGTAGCCCTGGATGGTACAACCATAGCATTATGCCAGCATGCTTCTCCAGCTGTAAAGAGGTCTGTGCTAGGTTCAGCAAGGAAGACTCCATACCACTGACATGCATTCCTCTACAGCCTTCTACAAGGCTGCCTAAGGACAGGCTCATGGCATTGCAGAATGTGGGTTTGGCAGCCAATTGCCTTAAAATCCAGAGCTGTAGAAGCATACACTTTTTATTTTTTTTTTTTACAACACCCGTCCACTACCTTGTCATCTTTATCATTACTGAAAATAAAAAAACAAACGAGACTCCAGAACTGGTACGTAAATAAAGTAAATATTAAGAAAATGACCAGAATGTCCGAGCTCACAATGATACCTTACTGTAGCTTAAAATTCGGCTAAAACCTTTCATCATTCGACATCAGAGCCATTAATCAAACTGTTTAAAAATTAACACAAATAAAAAGACATTACATGACAAAAGCCCCAACTGTTATAATAAATCTGAAAGTTACCATGTGTAATTATTAATCCAATAATAAACCTGTAAAAGGTAACCAATCCTGGTTAACGTTTCACCCGTAATATCGTTCCATATGGGGAAACCAATCAAGAACATTATAAGCGGATGTTCAACCAATGCAAGCTTCACACCATGTTTTTTCAACCATCCAATAAAAACCAAAGAGCTTTGATCAATTGTAAATCATTTGTAACACACAATGTACATCACTGCCATTGCATACAAAAAGTAAAAAAAAGTTATGTACTTACCATAACATTCCATGTGTGTTGTCCATCTCAACCTTTATTCTCACTGATGGGGTCGGATCCGATCCCTCTAATCAGTCTCAGCCTTATACAAAAGCTCAAGGCCCTCAGCAAAGCTTGTGCGCAATCTCCCTTAAGCATAATGCAACTCCCTAACTTCCTCAGATCTTGTTTGCCCCTAACAACTCATATAACAGACTGCCTTAATAGATTAACAGAAAAATTACTTCTGAAGCTGGCTATAGTCCCTTAATACCCAATTAGCACTACTCGGTCTTCCAGGAGTATAGGTAGGGGGTAATGGAGGGTGGGCTGTGAGCATAAAGGTCGAAATGGACAACACCTATGGAACGTTACTTTAAGTACATAACTTCTTTATGCGATGTCAATCTCACCTTTATTCTCACTGATGGGACCACGTCCCAAGCAACCTAATTCTTGGATGGCTCATGGGAGAATATTTGTTAGTACCACAGAACCAAAACACACTGTACACCTAGAGGCCAAATCCAATCTGTGATAAGTAATAAACCTATGAGGCTTTGTCCATGTCGCTGCAGCACAGCCATTACCCAAAGGTAACCTAGCTTGAAAGGCTACAGAAGTAGCTACCAATCTTGTGGAATGACCTTTAACAGGATTAGCAAGAATTTTATTCTTTGAACTGTAAATTAAGAATATACATTGTGAAAGCCATTTGGAGAAGGTAACTTTGAACACTGGTAAGTCTTTTCTTGCATCAGAATAAGAAATAAATAGTTGATTCGATTATTGTCTGATTTCTTAAGTTCTGTGCAAGTAGAACCATAATTGTCTATGAACATCCAAAAGATGCAATAATTATTCCCCTTTATTTCAGAAATTTAGGAAGAAAACCAGTAATTTGATAGATTGAGGTTACTCTCTGACACAACTTTGAGTAGGAAAGACGGGTTAGTGTGTAAAGACACTCTGTCCTTATGAAGTATCAGATATGGTGACTTGACTGATAAAGCTTGTAATTACGAAACTCTCCTTGATGAAGTAATAGCCACGAAGAAGATTGTTTTCCAGGAGAGATACTTCAATTCACAGGTAGCAAATAGTTCAAAGGAAGGACAGATAATGTCTGACAGAAGAAAATGCAGATCCCAAGGTTGTGGAGGGTTTTTTGCATAGAGATCTTATCACAGTAGTTCCTTTTAAGAATGCCTTAAAGTCCGTTTGACATGATTCCAGAACCATTTTCTCCTATATAAAAATTTGGAATTGCTGCAAATGAAGTCTAGCAGTAGCTGTAGCAGCACCTTTATTGAAATGTTTTGCCAAAAATTATAGAATAGAATGTAACAGTGCAGTAAAAGGATCTATTTGATTGTTGTTGGCCCATGAAACAAATCTTTTCCATTTACCTCTGTACAATTTACATGTAGATGATTTATGGGAGGACAACAAAATATGTTTTACTGGCGACGAAAGAGGAGGAAACCTGGCAAACAGGGGAAATGAAGCAGCCAAGCTGTTAGTTTGAGATTGTCCAGACTTGGATGAACCATCCCTGACAGGTGATTCAAAAGGTTCGGAGCAGGGCCCAGAAACCATGGTTCATCCTGCAGATGATGCTGAAAGAAGGGGAACCAAATTTGTGTAGCTAATAGGGAGTAATTAGGATTACGGTCTCCAACCAACTTGCTTTCTAGAAAAATTTGGGAATTAGAGGAATTGGTGGAAAGGCATAAACAAGTCCCAGGAGTCCATCGTGAAAAAGTGCATCCTGTGGTGACTCCTGCGCAGGAGGGAACAGGGCAAAATAGTTCATAGGTTGGTACTAGGCTATCAGCCCTAGGGCCTATACAAGCCTAGCCATAACAATTCCCTGGCTATTTCTTCCCACATTATTTACTTTCCTGGACCCCTGTCTAGCAGGGTGACTGACGTGATCCCTGGGGTGAAAACATGTGAAAAAGTTGCTGCATTTGACATTGGTGGGCGATGCAAGAAGATTTTAGCAAGGCTGGCCCCATTTCTGAAAAACTCTTCAGCAACTTTCTGACTGAGGGACAACTCATATGGACATAAAATGGCTCTACTCAATTTGTCTCCAATCACACTGGATTTCCCTGGAATATATGCTGCAATCAGAAAGTGACTGGAGGTTGTTGCCTATTGCCAGACCCTCAGGGTTTCTTGACAAAGGGGGTAAGATCTGCCCCACCCGTTTATGTACTAGACCACAGACATGGGAGTCTTGAAATGGTTGCAATGCCAAAACCACCACCCTCATCTCCAGGACGTTTATGTGCAAATGAGCCTCATGTTGCCAAATGCCTTGAATGGTCTTCCTGAGATAATGCCCTCCCACCCTATCTGGGAAGTGTCTGTTGTCACCATGGCTTGGGGTTGAGGGGGAATAAAGTGACAGCCTTGAGATACCAGAGAAAAGTAAATCCACCACTGGAGGTCCTGTTTGCATGAATTGGTTACTGTGATCTTGTGCATCATAGGAGGGTCTAGACTTGACCACTGTGTCTAAAGTAACCACTGAAATATTCTCAAGTGGAGACAAACTAGTGGAATGAGAACCATCTAAGCAGCCATTTTTCCCAGCACTTGAACTAGCTTGGCAGGAGCTCACTTCTTTCTGATCAGCAGTTTTACATGATGGCCAAGATAGTCTACTTTGTCTTGGAAGTTTTGCTACCATAGTAGTTGTGCTTATGTCTGCTCCTATAAAGGCCAAGCTGTGACATGGCTCTAAAATAGATTTTTCGTAATTTATGGTAATATCATAGAGTATAGTCCCTGACTTGTAGCAGGTGGTGCCTGGTCTGGGTGGTTATGACCCAGTCGTCCAGATACGGAAACACCCAGAACCCTGGCATCTCAGGTGAGCGGCCACTACTGCCATGCATTTGGTGTACACTCTGGGGGCTGCAGCAAGACCACAGGGCAGAGTTCGAAAATGGAAGTGACTGGATCCTAGCCAGAAGCCCAAGTGTCTTCTGGATCGCCTTTCCATTCGTATATGGTAGTACGCATCCTGCAGGTCCACAGAGCACATCCAATTGTCTTTTTCCAAGACTGGAAGTATCAGGTGCAGTGTCACCATTCGGAACATGGTCTTTTTCACAGACTAGTTCAGATTGCAGAGATCCAAGATGGGTTTCCAGTCCCCTGTTTTCTTTAGAACTAAAAAGGATCCTGGAGTAAGTTGCAAATTATCTCTGGTCTGAGGACGGCTTTGATGACTCTTTCTTAGCAACGTTTGAAATTCTAAGGTTTGTTCCTTCTGACTGGGTGGAACATCTGGAACTGATTTGACTGCAGGAGTGGAGAAGCGAATAATACAGCCCCTTGATATTATGTCCAGCACCCAACTGTCATTTATCTTTTGCCAGGTTTCACTGTGCAGAGACAATCACCTCTCGACTGCCTCCGGAGGTAAACAACTGGCCACTCCTTCAGGAGCGATGAAAGGGCCTACCAAAGAAAGATTCTCTGGAGCCCTTATTCTGCAGGCCTCCCCTGCTGAAAGGGTGGTGTCATCCAGTATTGCTCCCCCCTCTGCCTCTACGAAAACTTTCACTGTGTGTCTTGGAAAGACATATGTGATTTTTTGAACCACATCTTCCCACTACCCCTCTGACCTTTGGGAAAGATCTAGTTGGTGAGGAGAAACATACTCAAACGGCAGGTAAGGTCTTGCCTTCTTGTTCATAACCTGGGGAGCTTTTACTTTAGGCCCAAAAAGAGAAGAGCCATCAAAAGGGGATTTAACGAAAAAAGACTAAGGGCTCTGTGAAATCGCAAGGGTGCATCCATGCTTGCTTCCTAAGAGAAATACCTGAACCCACAGCCCTACTCATTCCATCTGCTACATAAGAAATGAGTCTCATGGAAAAGTTTATGACTGAATTGAGGGTGGCGACCTGAGCAGTGACTTTATCCTCAGTGTCAGCCACAGCTCCTTAGAAGAAGTCTGAAAGGTCCTTCAACAGATCCCTCTGTAATCTGGTAAAGTGGGTTAAGTATTTCAGTGACTATAAGGCAAAGGTTAACGAAAAAAATGTGCTTCCCATACCTATCCATTGTCCTGGAATCCTTATTTGGAGGATGGATAGAGAAACTGGTCTCAGTTACTTTTTAGTGGCCTCCACTACAACCATGGCATCAACTACTACACCTTTAGTTAATAAGGGCATGTCCTTATGGGCAGTAATGTACTTATCTAGCCTCCAAGGAAGTGGCTCTATAGAATCTGGGGTCTCCCAAGCCATTCCGGAGATTAAATCAATATGCTCATCAGAAGGAGGGGTCAACCCAAGAGGTTGAAGGGCAAGACCCAAAAGCCTTCAGGTATACTGACTCCTCAGCTGAAGGCGATGAGGACTGCCAGTGACCTCTCTGCTTCAAAATTTCCATAATGTCTCCAAAAGGGACATCTTCAGGAGGTGACCGTGGGACCCTTCTGCATCGAGGTCAGTATCTTAGGAGTTGAGCTGCTTCCTCTTAAAAGTCCTCTTCTGAGGGACCTCCTCAGTGGGGTAGTCTGGGGAAGTTTCAGAGGTGAGGGTCCCTTGTTGGACATCATGAGGCTTGGGGTCTCTCTGGTCCTCTGGAGAGGCTATACAAGAAGGCAAAGACACCTGCGCAGAACTGGGAGGAAGATCAGAGATGCACTGAGACTGGAATGTAGTCAAAGCCCTCCTCATAACCTCAAAGGCGGTCTGTTTCTGCTCTGAAGAATAGAACGGATCTGACAAGAGTGTTGTCGGAGCAAAAGAAAAGTACAGTTTTGTACCTACCATAAATGTAGATGTTCGAGTGTATACCCTGCTGCAGTCATCACATTTGGGTTATCCTGTCGTCAGGTGGTCCCGCAGTCGGCCAGAATTCCAAAGTCTTGGTCCAGCATCGGTTGCTGTTGCTTCTTCCCTGACGTCAGTGCGCCAGGGGTATATATATGATGCATCTGACACCATTTTCTGCAGTTTTTCTTGCCCCAGATGTCAGGTGCCCCCAAAAAGGTGGTCAGTAAAAAGTACCAATCTAAAAGGTTTAGCACAAACAAATCATCCCTCCAGCTGTAAGCAAATACATCACAAAGATAGTATCAGGTTTTAAGGTGTTGTAAAGTTTTAGTTAGTTAGGTCAGAGGGGGTGGAGGGAGGGTAACCTGGACTACAGCAGGGTATACACTCGAACATCTACATTTATGGTAGGTACAAAACTGTACTATGTTCATCGTGTTACCCTGCTGCAGTCATCACACTTGGGTAGAATCCCAAAGCTAAGGATGGGAGGTGGAGTCAAACAGGGTTAGAGGAGGATAGAAGGCCCTGCAGAACTGCAGTGGCGAAGTCAGCTCTAGTCTTAGAGTAAAGTGGTAAGTGGTAGTGTTTGGTGAAGGTGTGTACTGAACTCCAAGTTGCAGCTTCCAAAATATCCTTGGTTGGCACCCCCCCCCCTGAGGAAGGCTGTAGATGTAGCTGCTGCCCTGGTAGAGTGGGGCCTTATGGTAGCAGGAACTGGTTTTCCATGATGGGTGTAGCCAAAACAAATGCAATGTCCTATCCATTTGGAAATGGTCTGTTTTGATATAGCCTTCCCTTGTGAAGCTGCAGCATAGGATACAAAGAGCTGGTCAGATTTTCTGAAAATAAGAAGTTATGTACTCACCATAACGTTCCATCTGAGTAGGTATCTTCATTTGTCTGCAACCTTTGGGATACGGATCCAATCTCGGATCTGAGCCGGCAACTTCTATCATAGCATAGATCTGAGCTCCTAGCTCCTCCCCTTACCCATTATCCCCTGCCTACCCTAACTGACCTCAGATCAAGTTTGCCCCATAGCACAGCAGATAAAAGTGTCCCAAGGGGAACATATGCTAATTACCATAAGAACGATCATTTTGGTCAGGGGGAAGGAGGGGGGGGGGTGGTTGCAGACAAATGAAGTTACCTACTCAGATGGAACATTATGGTGAATACATAACTTCTTAATCTGAAGTAGGAACTTCATCTGTCAGCAACCTTTGGGACAGAGTCCCCAGTTACCTAAATCTTGGGTGGCCTTCATGGAAGGATATTCCGGAGCACCGCAGAGCCAAAGGACGCCCTACCTCAGGAGACATCTATTTTATAGTGGCTGATAAAGGTGTGAGATGAAGCCCAAGTGGCTGCGGAACAAACGTCATCCAGTGGAACCCTAGCTTGAAAGGCCGCAGATGTGGCAACGGCCCTAGTAGAATGAGCATGGACTCCTTGAGGTGCAGGCCTTCCCGAGCTCTGATATGCTAAAAGAATACAACTCGTGATCCATCGAGAGAGAGAAACTTTAGAAACTGACTTTCCGAAATTACTTTTGGCAAAGGAGATAAACAACTGATCGGATTGCCTATGATGAGCCGTTCTATGGATATAAAAACGTAGTTGTCTAAGGAATGCAGCTTGTACTCTCTTTTGTTATGAAAGTTGGGGAAAAACACTGGAAGATTGATAGATTGATTGATGTTCGCTTCTGAAGATACCTTAGGTAGAAAGGATGGATTGATCCTGAGGTAAACCCTATCCGGGTGAAAGACCAGATATGGTGGATTGACACAAAGAGCTTGCAATTCCGACACTCTTTTGGCTGAAGTTATGGCCACCAAAGGTGGTCTTCCAAGAGAGAAATTTGAGATCAACCGTGGCCACCGGTTCGAATGGGGGACCAGTCAAGGCCTGCAAGACTAAGGATAAATCCCATGGAGGTACCACCTCTTTGACTGGAGGCCTAAGGAGGAAGGTACCCTTGAGGAAGGTCTTACACAGTTTGGAAGTGATTAGAGGGCCAGACTCTTGTCCCACGTGATAGTATGAGATTGCTGCCAGTTGTACCTTGACTGTGGAAGAACTAGCCCCCTGGTGAAAGAGAGAAGTTAGAAAATCTAGAACAGACGCTATCGGGGCTGTAAAAGGGTCTAAACGACAGTGTTCTGCCCAAATGGTGAAGCGTTTCCACTTACTTCGATAAACCGTCCTGGTGGAAGGCTTGTGAGCTGCTACAAGAATGGCTTTGACAGGTGATGAGATCCCGGGAGTCCTTATGAGGAGTGGAACTGGAGCAACCAAGCCGTTAGCTTGAGGTTGACCAGGTTCGGAGTCGGAAGATCGAGAGGGTGAGAAATGAGATCCGGAATGGGATCCAGAATCCATGGTGGATACACTAGGTGAGACCATAGGTAAGGGAACCATGTCTGACGAGGCCAGAATGGGGCAATGAGGATCATCTTGCTCCCCATCTGCCTGGCTTTCTGTAATAATTTCAACATCAGGGGAAGAGGCGGGTAAGCATAAAGCAGACCGGGAGGCCAAGCATGAACTAGAGAGTCTCGGGACTCCAGGGGAGGGATCCGGCAATGTCGTTGCATTTGGTGTTTGAAGGAGAGGCAAAAGATCGCAACAAGGTTGCCCCATCGGGCAAATACTTGCTCTGCAACTCGATGGTTGAGAGACCAGAGTCAGGATAGTACGACTGAGCCTGTCCGCTAGAATGTTGGACCATCCCGGATCGTTGCTATGGCGTTATGAGAAAGCGGTTGGTGGAAATCGCCCATTCCCACACTCTCATGGCCTCGCGGCAAAGGGGGTAAGACCTGGTTCCCCCCTGTTTGTTGATGTACCAGACGACAGACATGTTGTCCGTCTGTACTGCAATCGTCCCTACCGGAAGAGAGTTGTGTAGTGCCTGCAACGTCAAAAGCACCGCCCTCATCTCTAGGACATTGATATGCAAAGAGGTCTCTACGTCGTTCCACGTGCCTTGGACTGTCCTGCCTGAAAAATGCCCCCCCACCCCAACCCAGGCGAGAAGCGTCCGTGGTCACTGTGTCAACTGGTGGAGGTAGTGAGAAGGGACATCCCGTGTGGAGATTGGGAGACAGGAGCGATCTTCTGCAAACCTTGCTTAAGGAAATGGGGTGAGACGGGGTTGCGAGACAGGGACCACTGTACCTGGAGGGTCCACTGCAGAACCCTCATGTTCAACCAGGCCAATGGCAGCAGAGGGATTGCAGCCGCCATAGATCCTAGGGCCCTCAGGATCAAATCCGCCAAAGGAGTTTGCAGTTGAAGGATGGCCTGCACGTGCAACCTCAGGTTCCGAAGCCGATCTGGAGTCAAGAACGTAAGCATCTGTCTGGAATCCAGTCTCGCCCCTATAAAATCCAACACCTGTGTAGGGGTGAGAGAGGATTTGGTCATGTTGATGGTTAATCCTAATAGTGGAGCCAGACTGAGGAAATAATCCCTGCATGAACAAAGTAGATGCCTTGTTGGGGCCGTAAGGAGCAAGTCGTCCAGGTATGGAAAGACCTGAATTCCCTGGAGTCTCAGGTGGGCCGCTATTATCGCTAGGACCTTGGTGAACACTCTGGGGGCTGAGGTGAGACCGAAGGGGAGGACCCTGAATTGAAAGTGACTGGCTCCCAGCCGGAAGCGGAGAAACCTCCTGGAACGCCTGTCCACTAGAATGTGATAGTACGCATCCTTCAGGTCTATGGAGCACATTCCAGTTGTCCTCCCGCAATAAGGGGAGGACGGATTGCAACGTGACCATTCGGAACTTTTCTTTGGGTACCGCCAGGTTTAGGAGAGAGAGGTCGAGGATGGACCTCAAGTCCCCCGTCTTTTTTGGCACCAGAAAGAACCTGGAGTAAAAACCTGATCTGACGATCTGGGGGAACGGGTTGGATGGCTCTTTTTTGCAGAAGCTGCTGAATTTCTGCAGCAGCCGCCTCCCTCTGACTGGGTGGAACGTCGGGAAGGCTTCTGATTCTGGGGTTTACTATAAAGGGAATTTGGTAACCTCTGGATACAATACGAAGCACCCAGCAATCCGTTGTTATGGACTCCCATGTTGCTAGGTGCCTCAAAAAACGCCCCTGACTGCCTCCAGAGTGGAGCAGTCGGGTAACCCCTCAGGGGTTCTGCGTGGGCCTCTCAGAGAACGGTTCTCTGGACCCAAAATTCCTGGGACCCCCTCTGCCTCTGGGGCGGCGTCCTCACTGTCCTCCTCTGCCACGAAATGACTGGTTGTCCTGAGCAGACTGGGATTGATGCGATTTTCGGAACCACATCTTCTTCGGACCCTTTTGGTTCTTGGAAAAGGACCTCTGGGGCACAGAAAAGCGGACTCTGACGGCAGACAAGGTCTTCCCGTCTTTCTCGCTCTGGACAAGAGTGTTGCGAATGGTTTTGCAGAACAGTGCAGAACCATCAAAAGGGGCATTCGTGAATAACGCCTTAAAGGGTTCCGAGAAGTCACAGTGACAGAGCCAGGCCTGTCTCCTCATGATAAGCCCGACTCCGCCTGCTCTAGCAGCTCCCTCCATAGCATGAGACAACAGCCGCATAGAGGTGTTAGAGATAGAGCGGAGGGTGGCCATTCGGGAGGAGTACAGATCCTTGTCTCCCTCCGACATGGACCCTGGGGGGGAAGCAGCGTATTCCATAATTGGATCCCGCTGCATCTGAATAACGTGTGCCATGTAGTTCAAGGCCCTCAGAGAAGGTCGCTGAACTGAAGGCCCGCTTCCCAAGACGGTCCATCGCACGAGACTCCTTGCTCGGAGGATGAACCGTGGGGCTCTCCTGAGCCAACTCTTTCTTGGTGGCTGCAGCCACCAACATGGCATCCACAGGGGGACCTCTGCTCCAGTGTGATCTCTCTGCAGGGAGGCTCAAAATTTTGTCTGGATGCTTGGGGATTGGCTCTACGGTGTCCAGTTCCTTCCAAGCTCTAGAGGATATGAGATCCACCAGGGGGTCGGGTGGAGGGGACACCCAAGAGGTAGATGGTCCTGCCTCAAGGAATACAAACTCATCAGAGGAAGCCTTAGGTGCAGACGGCAAAGGAGACATCCTCGGGGGGGTGATCTAGGAGAGCCTTCCCCTTCATCCAAGACCGTATCTTCGGTGAGACTCTCAGGGGAGACTATGTGCCTCCTTTTGCACTTTGCCTTGTGAGGAATAACCTCGGGGGGGCTACCCGAGGAGAGTCCTCACGGGCTGTATCTTGTTCCACTGGAACTCCTAGAGGTGCTGAGGCAGGCTGCCCTGAGGGCCGGATGAGGGGAGCCAGGACCAGATGAGAAGGAGTGCGGGAGGGAGCCGAAGCCAGGACCGGAGGCCTGGAAGCACTCGACAGTGCCCACTCCACCGCAGAGAAAGCAGAGGGGAAGCCGCTCTCTGACGGATCCGAGATCCGACTCCCACTCGGATCCGAAGCGGGGATCAGACCCGGCGCCATGAACGTCGGATCCATAGGACCAGTGTGCTCCGACCGGGACGGAGCTGAAAGAACACCGAATCCCTCGGATCCGAAGCTCGGCCCACGGAGCCGAGAGGTCGGGTCCAACAAACTCGAGGGAGCCGTCGGAGCCAACGTGCCCAGCACAGTCGGCTCCGACCTACCCCAGGATCCAACGTGGCTTGGCTCCGAGCACTCCGAACCCAGAATGCGGGTCAGAGAAGGAGCTATAGGGGCGAAAAAAGGGGTCGAGCCCCCGAGCACTCCCATTCTGCATCTGGGCCTGGATGAATCTTCATCATCATCCGGTCCATGTCCGCATCAGACATGCTAAAAGTGGACCTCGAAGAGGCCACAAAGGCAGACCTGGAGTGTCGCCTCAATGACCTCGACGGGGACCGGATCACCTCCTCCTCGGGTCCCGGGGAGAAACAAGGGGATCGGATCCGAGGAGGAGGAGATCGAGAAGATTTGGACGGAGAAGCCCTCTTGGCGGGCGGGGCCGATGAAAAGTCATCGGCCCGCCGCTTTAGGTGCTTCTCCCACCGCTTCTCTTTCCTTGACTCCTATCCTCCGGAACCGAAGCAGGAGGTTGAGTCCTGGTCGGAGAAAGGGAGGCAGGAGTGACCGCTACTGGTGGGGTAGCGGGCACCGAAGTACCGGAGGCCGAAGCAAAGTCTGGGGGTAAAAGGCCCACCAGAACTAGCTTCGACCTTCGATCCTGGAGTGCCCTGGGGTTGAACGCCGCGCAAATCGCGAAACCCGAAGAGAGGTGTTCAACCCTAAGGCACCTAACGTACAGAGTGTGGCCATCAGCCGGTGAAAGCTTGCGACCACACTCGGTGCATTTCGAAAAAATGGCTTTAGGGGCCTCCGACATTACTAAAGTAAAGCACACTCACTAGGCCCCTAACATACAAGTCACACACACACGCTAGGACCAGCGGGGGAGGGAGAAATATTTTAAATTAAATTTAAGCTGAAAAGCTAAAATAATAACAAGTTTAGTGTTAAGGGTAAACCTACTACGCACACACAATCACTCACTCAGAAAGAAGAAAGAAAAACTTTTTTCCTCACAAAAACGCCAAGAGCTCTGGAATCTAGCTGTTGCTTGAAAAGCGGCAAACTAGATCTGGGGTCAGTTAGGGTAGGCAGGGGATTATGGGTAAGGGGAGGAGCTAGGAGCTCGGATCTATGCTACGATAGAAGTTGCAGGCTCGGATCCGAGATTGGATCCGTATCCAAAAGGTTGCTGACAAATGAAGTTCCTACTTCAGATCCTTAGTTTTATCCACGTAGTAGCCTGTGAATGTCCAAGGAGTGCAGTAGTCTTTCTCCTTTGTTCTGTGGATTTGGAAAAAAGGTGGGTAAGTGGATGGTTTGATTTAGAGCCACACTGGATACTACCTTAGGCATAAAGGAGGGATTAGCTCGTAGAGAAACTCTGTCGTGATGGAAAATGAGGAAAGGCTCCACTTCCATTAGTGCCTGAAGCTCTGAGACTCTTCTGGCTGAAGTTATTGCTAGCAGCAGGGCAGTCTTCCATGATAACAACTTTAGGTCAGCAGAGAAAGTTGGTTCAAAGGGAGGCAGCGTAAGTTTTTCCAGAACAAAGTTGAGGTCCCAGGTTGGTGTAGGTGCTCTCCTGGGAGGCCTAATGTTTTTGGCCCCTCTGAGAAACTGCCTTAGAAGCGGATGTGAAAATAAGGGAGGATCCGTGTTGTAGTGGGCTGAAATAGCTGAGACGTGGATTTTAATAGATGAAAAAGAAAGTCCTTTATGCAACATCTCAGTTAAATACTGTAGAATCTGAGTTATGTGAGGCTGGAGAGTATTTTGGCCTTTAGCTTGGTTCCAGGCGCAAAACCTTTTCCATTTGTCCGAGTAGGCCTTCCTGGTGCTGGGCTTCCTAGCTTCCAGAATAACATCCTTAACTGCTTGAAGAGGAGCTGGCTGGTTGCTTAGGTGATTTGCTATGCAGCCAAATTTATGGTTTTGAGCTGGCTGCGTAGAATCTGATTGTCTTGTTATGTGAGCAAATGAGCAATTTGTGGTAAAACCCAAGGTGGGCCCTGGGCCATATTCCTTAGTGGGTACCAGTGCTGGCGTGGCCAGTCTGGGGCTATGAGTATCACTCTGGGTCTCTCCTTCCTGACTTTCAGCAGCACCTCTGTGAGAAGGGGCAATGGAGGGAAGGTATATACTGTCAGGTTTTTCCAACTGAATAAGAGTGTGTACACTTTCCAAGCTTGATGGTGAAGCGTCCTTGTACAAAATTTTGTTAGCTGATAGACCTGTTTGCCAGCCCTCAAAACTATGTCTGGGTGGCCCCATTTTTGAGTTATCATTGCAAATACTTGTGGATCCAGTTTCCACTCGCGGGGATCCATGATGTTTCTGCTGAGGTTGTCTGCCAATGTGTTCTTTTTTCCTGGCAGGAACTGAGCTTGTAGCTGAACTTTTTAAACCAGTGCTGTGTTCCACAAGGTCATTGCTTGCCTGCACAGATGGTAGGAGTGTGTACCCCCTTGTTTATGTACCACATTACTGTGGTGTTGTCTGTCCTTATTGCAAGCTGTCCTGGATGCAAGCGGTCCTTGAAGGCTGTCAGGGCATTCTGTACAGCTAGCATTTCTTTTTGATTGATGTGCAGATTCCTTTGATCTGCAGTCCATATGCCTTGAACGCACTGTCCTGCCATGTGTGCCCCCCAGGCGTAGTCCGATGCATCTGTTGTCATAGTTTGCCTGGCTGGGGGCAAGGTGAAAGGCTGACCCTTGTTGAGGTGACATGTCTGTGACCACCATAAAAACCCTTGTTGAAGGCAGGGAATGAGAGATATCATTGTGTCCAAGCTGTGGCTGTGTTGAGACCATACGCTTTTTAGGTACCACTGTAATTTCCTCATATGCAGCTTTGCAAATGGTATTAGTAGTATGCAAGATGCCATGAAGTCCAAGGCCTGCAGAATTTTTCTTGCAGGTAGTTGGGTCTTTGTTGCCATTGTTTTGAAATATTGAGTCAGTTGTAGTTTGTCTGGCGTCAGATAAGCCATCTGGGCTGTTGTATTCAAGCTGGCACCCAGGAATGTCATATTTTGTGAGGGCGCTAGTTTTGATTTCTTTTCGTTTACTGTGTACCCTAGGCAACTTAGAAGGTGTTTTACAAAAGCCAGATGTTTTAAGAGGATGTCCTTGCTTTCTGCTTGGATGAGGCAGTCGTCAAGGTATGGGTATATTTGAATTCCTCTGTCTGCAGTATGCAATTACTGGTGCCAGGCATTTTGTGAAAACTCTGGGCGCAGTGGATAAGCCAAAGGGCAGTGCAGAGAATTGGTAATGGGTTGAACCTGCAATGAAACAGAGGTATCTTCTGCAATTTTGTCTGATAGGGACATGCAGGTATGCCTCCTTGAGGTCCAACATTACTAGCCATGCTTTCTTGCCCAACATGGGAAGAAGCTGCTGTAGTGTTAGCATCTTGAATTTGGGTACTTGTAAGAAGGTGTTTAGAATTGAAAGGTCCAGAATTGGTCTCCAAGCATTGTCCTTTATGGGGACTAGAAAGAGTCTTGAGTAAAATCCTTGGCCTTGCTCCCGTGTAGGTACCAGTTGAATGGCTCTCATGTCCATGAGAGCTGTAATTTGTTTTTATGCCTCTGCCCAATGATTTTGTGGCAGGTTTGGCATTCCTCTTATCGTTGGCAAGGTGTGGAAATGGAATCTGTATCCTTGTGAAATAATGGTCTAGGACCCATTTGTCCTTTGTGACGATGCGCCAGTTGTCTGAAAAAAGTGCTAATTTTCCTCCCAAGGGAGCTGCCAAGAGAGTTTTGCTTGGCCATATGAGGTTTAAGTCATTGTGTTTGCCTTCTAGTAGTTTGGGGCCTGTCTTCTCCTCCCTTCTGTGTTGCAGTGCCCCATTGTCGAGGTTTGTAGTGCGTTTGTGGTTGTCCTCTGCCTATTGGGTGTCTGTATTTACCCCTCTGAGGTCTGTCAGTAGCTGGAAAGGACCAATTTTTTGTTGGCCAATTTCTGCTGAAGCGAGGGGGGCTGAACCTGTAAGAAATCTTTGACCGTCTGCATAGATTTTGCCTTATCCTCCATTTTCTTTAAGACTTCTTCTGCTTTAACTCCAAATAGGACATCCTGATGTAAGGGAGCATCTAGTAACTTTGCTTTAACATGATCAGGCAGAGTTTGTTCCTTTAACCAAGCACGCCTACGTATAACAGACCCAGTAACAACTGCTCTACAGGAAGCTTCCAAGGAATCAAATCCACATTGTAAAGTATGTTTGCCCACCTGTTCAGCTGCATGCAACAGATCCTGCATTTCCTTCAATTCAAACTGTTGAGGGTGTGTGCTCATCTTTTGTTTTATTTGAGACATTAGAAATTGCTGGTATTTTAGCATGTGAAATTGACAATTTAGTGCTCTCATAGCTAGAGTGGCTGAAGTGTAAACCTTCTTCCCCCACCTGTCTAGTGCTCTGGAGTCCCTTTCAGAGGGTACAGGATTTTTTGCCATAGAAGCCTTAGCCCCTTTGGGACCCTGGGAGATGGTCTCTAGGTCAGCAACAGGGCTTTTATAAAGGAATTTGTGGGAGTCAGGCACTCTATAATATCTGTCTGGTTTGGCTGGAGCAGGAGGCAGAGAATCTGGATTTAAACTAAATTCTAAGTAATCATCTACAATGTCTAAAACTGGGGGGATAGCAAGTGGTCTGTGCTGGGGGAGTAAAAGAAACTCTCTGAGCCTTTTCTTTCAAGTCAGAGTAGTCCTGACCTTCCCAGTGAAAATGTTCCCTCATAGTATGTAAAGATTCCCCAAAGGAGTAGTCTTCAGGGGAAGAAGCTGAGGGAATGGAATCCTCAGCATCAGAATCTTCATAAGGGGGAAAGGAGTAATCTTGTTCCTCACAGGAGCCTGAGGAAATAGACACTTGGTCAGAGGAGGCATAATCTTCCTCTTGTCTAGGCTTTTTGTCGGGTGGGGGTTGGGAACCCCTTATTAAAGAGATCAAATCTAAAGCCATTTTAAGCATCTGTTTCTTAGGCATGGGGCCTTGAAAGTACAGTTTTGTACTTACCATAAATGTAGATGTCCGATAGGTATGCATCTGCAGTCATCACATATGGGTTGTCCTGCCTCAGGCAGCCCTTCGGTCGGCCGGATTCCAAAGTCTGGGTCCGGCGTCGGCTGAAGTCGCCTTCCCGGCGCCAGAGCACCTGGGGTATAAAAGCGTCAGCCGACGCCATCTTCCTCAGTTTTTCTTGCCCCAGATGCCAGGTGCCCTCTAAGGAAGGCTAAATTTGGAGAAATGCAATAAATTCCAAACATGCACTAAAATATATATACATATATAAAAACAAATACACCATAATAGATAACCCCGGCTAGCTATGAGAGGGGAATGTACCCAAGAAATACCACAGAGGGGAAGGAGGAGGGAAACCTGACTGCAGATGCATACCTATCAGACATCTACATTTATGGTAGGTACAAAACTGTACTATGTCCTTCAAGGATGCATCTGCAGTCATCACATAAGAGTAGAATACCATAGCCAATCTGGGGGTGGAGGATCTATGTAAAGGATGGTGTAGCTAAAATGCCCTGCAGGACTGCCGTAGCAAAGCCTGCTCTGGATCTGGAATATAAAGGTAAGTTGTAATGCTTGGAAAATGTATGCACGGAGCTCCATGTAGCAGCTTCTAAAATGTCCTTGGTAGCCACCCCTCTTAAAAAGGCTGTGGAGGTGGCTGTGGCTCTGGTCGAATGAGGTCCAATGTTAGCTGGCACAGTTTTTCCATGAAAGGAGCAACAGAAATGAATGCAATTCCCTATCCATTTTGAAATTGTCTGTTTTGAAATTGCTTTTCCTTGTGCACCAGCAGCATATGCTACAAACAACTGGTCAGTTTTTCTGTAATTTTTAGTTCTGTCCAAGTAGTAGTGCAACTGTCTGTGTATGTCCAGGGTGTGCAGAAGCTTTTCCCCTTTGTTTTGTGGATTTGGAAAGAAGGTAGGCAGGTGAATAGCTTAGTTTAATGAGACCCTAGATACCACCTTTGGCATAAATGAAGGACTGGTTCTCAATGAAACTCTGTCTTGATGAAAAATAAGAAATGCCTGTACTGCCATGAGGGTCTGTAACTCAGATACTCTTCTTGCTGAGGATATGGCCAGAAGGAAGGCAGTCTTCCAAGAGAGGAACTGTAGTTCTGCAGATGCTGCTGGTTCAAAGGGAGGCAGTGTTAGTTTTTCCAACACGAAGTTAAGGTCCCAAGTAGGCACTGGTGGTTTCTTTGGAGGATTGATGTTTTTAATTCCTCTTAGAAACTGTCTTAGCAGAGGATGAGAGAAGACAGGTGGATCAGTATTGTACTCTGCTGAAATTGCTGAAGCATGAATTTTAATGGAAGAGTAAGACAGTCCATTGTGGAGCATTTCTGCCAAATATTCCAGGACATGTGCCATGTTCATAACTGTTGCATCTAGGCCCTTTGAGGTGCTCCAGGTGTGAAATCTTTTCCATTTTGCTGAGTATGCCTTTCTTGTGGAAGGCCTGCAAGCTTCCATGATGATATCCTTCACTCTCTTGGATAGCTTATCCTGGTGATGAGTCAAGGTATTTTCCAGGCAGCTAGTTGTAATGTTTTCAGGTTGGAATGCAGAGTTTTGTAATTGTGCTGTGTCAGGAGAAGCGGCCATTGTGGCAGAAGCCATGGTTTTGTCCGTGACATGCTCTTTAGCAATGGGTACCAGTGCTGTCTTGGCCAGTCCGGAGCTATCAGAATCGCTCTTGGCTGCTCTGCCCTGATCTTCAGTAAGACCTTGGTCATTAATGGAAGAGGTGGGAATGCATACACTGTTAGAGTTCTCCAGCTGAAGGAGAGAGCGTCCACTTTCCATGCTTGTGGGTGGTATGTCCTTGAGCAGTAATTCTCCAGCTGATGATTGTGTGGGGAGGCAAAGAGGTCTATGTCCGGTCTCCCACATGATTGTGTTATCTGATGGAAGATGTCTGGGTGCAGCATCCATTCGTGTGCATCCATGATGTTCCTGCTTAAGCTGCCCGCCAGTATATTGTCCTTTCCTGGTACAAACTGGGATTGCAGTTGTATATTGAGAGTCAAGGAAAGTTCCCATAGATTCATTGCCAGTCTGCAAAGAGGGTAGGAATGGGTGCCTCCCTGCTTGTTTATGTACCACATAACTGTAGTGTTGTCTGTCCTTATTAGCAGGTGGCCTTGATGTAGAAATAACTTGAAGGCCTCGATTGCATGTATCACTGCCAGCATTTCCTTTTGGTTTATGAGCATGCGTAGCTCTTTTTGTGACCATAGCCCTTGAATGCATCTTCCCTCCATGTGCGCTCCCCATCCATGGTCTGAAGCGTCCGTTGTAATGGTTTGGCTGGCTATTGGTTTGCTGAAGGGCAAACCCCTGTTTGACTGGCTTGCTTGAGCCCACCACAGAAATTCCCTTTGAAGGCATGGGATGAGTGGTATCAAAGTTTCCAAGCTGTGACTGTGCTGAGTCCATAAACTCCTTAGGTACCATTGGAGTTTCCTCATATGTAGCCTTGCTTGAAATCAGAAGAATGCAAGAAGCCATGTAAGCCAAGGCCTGCAGGATTTTCCTTGCAGTCAGCTGAGTTTGTCTTGACAGGTTTTTGAAGTAATCCGGTAGTTGGTTTTGTTTTTCTTCTGTGAGGAGAGCCATTTGGGTGGTTGTGTCTAGATCTGCACCCAGAAAAGTTATTCTTTGGGATGGTACCAGTCTTGACTTGTGAATGTTGACTGTATATCTCAAGGCCTGAAGAAGATAGATGGCATAATTCAAGTGTTTTACCAAAATTTGTTGGCTGTCCTCTTGTATAAGGCAGTCCAGATACGGGTATATTTGCATCCTCTGAAGTCTGCAGTGTGCAATTACTGATGCCAGGCATTTCGTGAATACTCTGGGCACAGTAGATAAGCCAAAGGGCAATGCTGAGAATTGATAAAGCTCTGAACCTGCAAGAAATCTGAGGTGTCTTCTGCAGCTTTGTCTGATAGGGACATGCAGGTATGCCTCCATGAGGTCCAGAGTTACCAGCCAAGACCCCTTGCCCAGCATGGGAAGGAGTTGCTGTAGTCTCAGCATTTTGAATTTTGGCACAATGAGATAAGTATTTAGTGCGGACAAGTCGAGAATAGGCCTCCACTGCTTTTCTTTTCTTGGAACAAGGAAGAGTCTGGAATAAAATCCTTGGCCTTGTTCTGCAAGAGGAACCTTTTCTATTGCTTTCATTTTCATTAAGTTGGAGATTTGTTTCAAAGCCTCTGCCCTTTGATTTGGTGGCAGGTCTGGCATGCCTTTTCTTTTCGGTAATGTGTGGAAATGGAACCTGTATCCTTTGTCTATTATTTGTAGTGTCCATTTGTCCCTTGTAATAATGTGCCAATTTTCTGAAAATAAGGAAAGCTTTCCGCCCAAAGGTGCTTCCAATTGAGCGCTGGTTGGCGGTGTCAAAATAAAGTCATTGAGTCTGTCCTTGTGCAGCAGTTGTAGGCCCTGCACTACCTCTCTGGTTGGGAGGCTGCCATTGACGTCCTCTGTAGGAGCCTCTAGCTTGCCCTCTACCTCTGGCACGCCTGTTCTTGCCTCTCTGAAAGGACTGGAAAGGACCAGTTCTTGGAAGGCCAATTTCTGCTGAATCGTGGTGGTTGGACTTGCATAAAATCTTTGACTGTTTGTACAGATTTTGCCTTTTCTTCAAATTTCTTTAAGACCTCCTGAGCAGTGGAGCCAAACAACTTTTGCTTTTCCAGTGGAGCATCCAGAAGCTTTGCTATAACATGGTCTGGCAGAGATTGTTCCTTCAGCCAAGCATGCCTACGTATGACTGCACCTGTCATAGCTGACCTACATGAAGCTTCCAATGCATCATAACCTGTTGAGAGTTATGTACCAGATCCTGAAGTGATTTGCGATCTAGGGGTTTAGGTGAAGACAGCTTTTTATGAAATTCATCTAACAAATATTCTTGGTACTGTATCATATGAAATTGACAGTTTAAAGCCCTCATAGAAAGGGTAGCAGAAGTATACACTTTTTTATCCCAACACTCTAAAGCCCTGGACTCCCTTTCAGAGGGGAGTGGATTTTTTGTAGTGACAGCTGCAACCCCTTTAGGGCCCTGGGAAATAGTTTCTGGATCAGCAGAGTGGGCCTTGTAAAGGAAAAGATGTGATTCCGGGACCCTGTTGTACCTATCGGGTTTGGCAGGAGCCGGAGGGAGAGTGTCAGGGGTTGTGCTAGATTCAGAGTACACATCATCAATGACATTCAAAACAGGGGGAATAGCCAAAGGTCTATGCTGAGGCAAATGCAAGAGGGTCCTTAATCTTTTCCTGGAATCAGAGAATTCCTGGCCCTGCCATTGGAAATGCTCCCTCATAGTGTGCAGAGTTTCTCCAAAAGACAGTTCTTCAGGAGGGGAGGCCAAAGGGATAGATTCTTCTGCATCTGAATCCTCGTAGGGCGTAAAAGCCTCCTCCTGGTAGTCCGAGAGAGCAGAGCCATCAGAGGCCTCATCTGAGGAGAGGGGATCAGAGGGCTCAACCCTGGGCCTTTTTTCTGTAGGAGGTTGAGAGCCCTTGTCCGGATGAGGCTGAGAGCCCCTAATTAATGAAATAAGGTCCTCTGCTAGACTAAGGATCTGAGAACCTGAAGTGGGTCCCTGAGGGATAACCGTGGGAGGCATAGATTTTGAGTGTTTAGCAGCTTTAGCCCTAGAAAATGCCTTAATAGACATGGATGCAGAAGGCCTGGCTGCACCACGTGCTGGTGTAGTTTTGTCTAAGGGAATGGTGTCGGAAGGTTCCTGGACACCAGATTCCAATGGAGGTTCAACAACAGATACAGTAGCGGCCTCCGGGGCCGAGGTTGTCGGTTGTACGGTTTTGGTGGACGGTAGTACCAAGGACTCTGTTTCAGCCGAGACCGAGACACTCGCGGTAGGCCTGGCCGTGGTTTCAGCTGAAACCGCGGACCGCGTGTGTCGGTCCTTGTCCTTCCGTTTCTTTATTAAATGTGAAGTCGGAGTCTCAGACGGAATTTTGTAAGCAAAACTAGCCCCAAAAAATTCCTCTGCAAACTCAGACAGCCGTCGTAGAGTGCATCGGTTGAAGGAAGCACAGGTGGAACAGGCCGAGACGTCGTGGTCTGGGCCTAGGCAAGGTAGGCAGTAAGAGTGGAAATCCTTATGAGGTATTTGTTTCCCACAAGTTAAGCAATTATTAACTTTATCTGACATCGGCTGAGGCAAGAAAGAGTCCCCAACGGGGTACATAGCTTTTGAAGTCTTCGGTTTAGCTGAATTACAGGAGCTGGCCGACCGGCACTTGCGAACTGCTTCTGCTTCGGGCACCACGTGGCAAGAAAGACTGAGGAAGATGGCATCGGCTGACGCTTTTATACCTCAGGCGCTCTGACGTCGGGGAAGGGGTGACTTCAGCCGACGCCGGACCCAGACATTGGAATCCGGCCAACCAAAGGGCTGCCTGAGGCAGGACAACCCATATGTGATGACTGCAGATGCATCCTTGAAGGACATCTGGAGAATGAAGTGCAGTCATTTTTGGTTTAAGAGGAGTCTTAACCTTAGGATACGTTTTTATGGTGAGCGTCGTCGGTCTGAAGACACCTTCAGAAACCGAAGGTGTTTCTACAGCACCAGCTTCTCTTTCTGCAATGTCGTCGGTAGGGCCTAAAGAAAATGGCTGCGTCGGCCTAGAACTCTCCGCCATAGGATCCGAAACGATCTCGGGTTCCAATTCTGCGGTAGCCAGGGGCTGCATAGGCGCCTCACTGAAAACCGGCGAACCGGAGACCGGCCCAGCAGAGGCCTCAGAGTCTGGCTTGGGTCTAGGCTGCCTGTCATTATATTTGCGTTTTTTGTGCACGCTGGTAGTCGGTTGCTCCGACGGCATAGTGTAATTAAATTTTCTACCTAAGTAGTGTAGTGCGAAATCAAAGCGTCGTTTTATAGTTCGCTTATTGAACCTAGCACAAAAGCGACAACCAGTGACATCGTGGTCTGGGCCTAGGCAAGGTATACAATAAGAATGAAAATCCTTATGAAGTATTTGCTTCCCACAAGAAATACAATTGTTAACTTTTTCTGACATCGGTCTGAGGCAAGAAAAGTTTCCCCAACTGGGTACTTAGCTTTATTGAAGACTTCGGATCTGAAATTTGACTTTGAAAATCTCAGGAGTCGGCCGACCGGCACTTGCGAACTGCTTCTGCTTCAGGCACCATGCGGCAAGAAAGACTGAAGAAAATGGCATCGGATGCATCACATATACCCCTGGCGCACTGACGTCAGGGAAGAAGCGACCGCAACTGACGCCGGACCAAGACTTTGGAATTCTGGCCGACTGTGGGACCGCCTGACGACAGGATAACTGAAGTGTGATGACTGCAGCAGGGTAACACGATGAACATCCTCCAGCACAAGAGACAGAAGCTCCAAGGCAGAGGTAGGAGCCAAACTCACCCATGCCAAAGTCCCCAGATCCAGGATCAGATCTGGAGGGATCCGAACTGGCTCAGTGGAGCCGACCAGATAGTGTTGTCTCCTAGAGGTCTCCTACTCCGAATGGGCAGAAAAGTACAGTTGTGTACACCTACCATAAATGTAGATGTTAGAGTGTCTTCACTGTTGCAGTCATAACTGTAGGGTGCTCCTCCCGGCAGGCAGCCCGAGGTTGGCCAGAATCCCAAAGTCTGAGTCCGGCGTCGGCTGTACAAGCCAGTACCCTGACGTCAGTACGCTCTGGTACATAGCCCTCAGCCGATGCCATCTTCTCCAGCCTTTCTTGCCCTAGATGTCAGAAGTCCCCAATAAAACAAAAATGAATCCAACAAGGAAACACAAATACACCACAAAAGACAAAAAAGAGGGGATAGGAGGGAAGGAAACACCGACTGCAACAGTGAAGACACTCGAACATCTACATTTATGGTAGGTGTACACAACTGTACTATGTTCTTCGTGTTTCACTGTTGCAGTCATAACTGTAGGGTGGAATCCCAAAGCAGTGAAGAAGGGGAGGAGGCTTTAGATAGAAGGGGAGGCAAGAATACCCTGCAAAACAGCAGAGGCAAAGCCTGCCCTGGTCTTAGAATACAGTGGGAGATTGTAGTGCTTGGAAAAAGTATGCACAGAACTCCAAGTGGCAGCTTCCAAGATATCCTTGGTAGGAACTCCTCTGAGGAAAGCTGTAGAAGTGGCAGCTGCTCTAGTAGAATGACTTCTAATGGTACCTGGAAACTGTTTCCCATGATGAGTGTAACAAAATCTGATTCCATAAGCAATCCATTTTGAAATAGTTTGTTTAGAAATAGGTTTTCCAAGAGAACTGGAGGCAAAAGAAACAAACAATTGATTAGACTTTCTGAACTCTTTAGTCTTGTCCAGGTAAAATCGTAACTGTCTGTGTACATCCAATGAATGCAAAATCCTTTCCCCTTTATTTTGAGGATTAGGAAAGAAAGTAGGAAGGTGAATTGTCTGATTTAAAGCCACTTTCAAAATCACCTTAGGCATGAAAGTAGGATTGGTCCTCAAGGATACTCTGTCCTGATGGAAAATAAGGTATGGTTCCACAGCCATGAGAGCTTGTAACTCTGAGACCCTTCTGGCAGAAGTCAATGTTAATAAAAGAACAGTCTTCCAAGATAAAAACTTAATATCTGAAGATGCAGCAGGCTCAAAAGGAGGCAAAGTAAGTTTTTCTAAAACATAATTAAGATCCCAGGCAGGAACAGGAGGGGTCCTGGGAAGCCGCAAATTTTTAGCCCCTCTCAAGAATTGTCTCACCAAAGGATGAGAAAAAACAGGAGGATCAGAATTAAAATGAGCAGAAATAGCAGAAGCATGAATCTTAATGGAAGAAAAGGAAAGTCCTTTAGATAAAAGATCCGAAAGGTAAAGCAAAATAGAAGAGAGATCAGGTACCAGAGGATCCGAGCCTCGGTCCTGCATCCAAATACAAAACCTCTTCCATTTAGAGGCATAGGATTTCCTAGTGCTAGGCCGCCTAGCTTCCAGAAGAACATCCAAAACTTGTTTGGGAAGACTAGAGGAAATCAAATTCCTTTGAAGAGCCAAGCTGCCAGGCAAAGGGTCTTGAGATTGAATGTAGTAACTGACCCTGATGCTGGGACAGAAGAGAAGGGTTCAGAGGGAGAATCCAAGGAGGCTCCAAGAACAGGTGCTTTAAAGTTGGATACCAAAACTGTCGAGGCCAATTTGGAGCAATCAAGATGAGGAACTTGGGCTTGTCCTGTTTTATCTTCAGTAATACCCGAGGTAGTAGAGGAAGAGGAGGGAAGGCATATCCTGAAAGGCTTCTCCAGCTGAAGGACAGGGCATCCACTTTCCAAGCTGTTTTGTGGAAGGACCTGGTGCAAAAGCGAGGCAGCTGATGATTGAGATGGGATGCAAACAGATCTATCTGGGGACATCCCCAAACTGCAGTAATCCTGTTGAATAAGTTGGTGTCTAGCATCTATTCGTGAGGATCTGAAATGTTTCTGCTCAGGCTATCTGCTAAGAGATTGTTCCCCTGGAATGAATTGAGGCTGGAGATGTAGATTCAAATGTAGAGCTGTGTCCCATAAAGCCATAGCTAGTCTGCAAAGGGGGTACGAATAAGAATCCCCCTGCTTGTTGATGTACCACATGACCGTGGTGTTGTCTGTGCGAATTAGCAGAGGCCCTGGTTGCAAAAGGTTCTTGAAGGCTAGAAGAGCATTTTGAACTGCCAACATTTCTTCAGATTGATGTGCCAGTGAAGATGGTCCCTTGTCCAGGTTCCCTGCTGGCAATTGCCTAGAAAGTGTGCTCCCCAAGCATAATCCGAGGCGTCCGTGGTTAGGATTTGAGTAGGCTGAGGTAGACGAAAAGGCTTTCCTTCGTTTAAAGCACATGCCCTGGACCACCAGAGGAACTCCCTCTGGAGGCAGGGGATCAGAGGAATCAGAATATCCAGATCGTGGTAATGCTGTGACCATACACTTTTCAGATACCATTGAAGCTTTCTCATATGAAGCCTTGCGTTTGGAATCAACAGATTGCAGGAAGCCATGTAGCCCAGAGTCTGCAGGAATTTCCTTGCAGTGAGCTGAGATAGAGTTGCCAAGGTGTTGAAAATAGAAGCCAGCTGTGTTTGTTTTTCTGGAGTGAGGAAGGCCCTTTGTAAGGTTGTATTTAAGAGGGCTCCCAAGAATACCATTTGTTGAGAAGGGATCAAATGTGACTTTTCTGTGTTCACTGAGAATCCCAGTAGGAGGAGAAGACGTTGTACAAAGTCCAGATGCTGAAGTAGAAGATCTTTGCTGTCTGCCTGAATAAGGCAGTCATCCAAATAGGGGTAAATCTGGATCCCCTGAAGTCTGCAATAAGCCACTACTGGTGCCAGGCACTTGGTAAAGACTCTGGGCGCAGTAGATAAACCAAAGGGCAGTACAGAGAATTGAAAGTGCCTCGAACCTGCCTTGAACCTGAGGAATTTCCTGCGTTCCTGCCTGATGGGAATGTGTAAGTAGGCTTCCTTTAAGTCCAATGTCACCATCCAGGCGTCCAGAGAGAGCATTGGAATTAGTTGCTGCAGAGTAATCATCTTGAATTTTGAAATTTCCAAAAAGGTGTTTAACACAGGAAGGTCCAGAATAGGTCTCCATGAGTTTTGTTTTCTTGGAACCAGAAACAGTCTTGAATAAAAACCTTTTCCCATCTCCGAGAGTGGAACAGGCTCTATGGCTCTCATGGCCAGAAGAGCATCCACTAGATTTAAGGCCTCTGACCATTTATGTTTTGGCAGATCTGGCCAACCGTGAGCCCTTGGCAAAGTATGAAAGTGGAATTTGTAACCTTTTAAAATCACGTCCAATACCCATCTGTCCTGGGTAATATGAGTCCAATTTCTGTAAAAAAGAGACAGTTTTCCTCTGAGAGGGGCATCCAGGTGAAGGGGTCCTGTAGCCCAACCGAGAGAGTCATTGAGTTTGCTTTCTTTGAGATTGGGATCTGTCTTCTCCCCTTCTAAGTGAAGAAGCAGTCCATTGTCTAGATCTGTAAGAGGCCTGACCTTGACCACGACCTCTGGAGCGTCTATATCTTCCCCTTTGAGGCCTGTCAGACGTGGGAAAGGACCAATTTTTAGAGGGCCAATTCCTGGAAAATCTAGGAGGCTGAACTTGCAAGAAATCTTTTACAGTCTGCATAGATTTTGCCTTTTCTTCCATCTTTTTAATAACTTCCTCAGCCTTAGATCCAAAAAGAACATCATGTTGAACAGGGGCATCTAATAACTTAGCCTTAACCTGTTCAGGTAAACTTTGTTCACGAAGCCAGGCATGTCTCCTGATAACAGTACCAGAGGCTGCAGCCCTGCAAGAAGCATCCAAAGCATCAAAACCACAATGTAAACTATGTTTGTTCACTTGTTCAGTAGCATGCAAGACATCCTGAAGTTCCTTATCCTCAGCACATGCAGGAAGGGAAGCAAGCTTTTGCTTTAAAACAGACAAAAGAAATTGCTGATACTTAAACATATGAAACTGGCAATTTAAAGCCCTTACAGACAGGGTAGCAGAAGTATATACCTTTTTCCCCACCTGTCTAAAGCACGAGAATCCTTCTCAGAGGGAATAGGATTTTAGAAGTAGCAACCTTAGCAGCCTTAGAGCCCTGAGAAATAGTTTCAGGATCCGCAGAAGGGTTCTTAAATAAGAATAAATGAGAGTCAGGAACCCTATAAAATCTATCAGGCTTAGAAGGAGCAGGAGGCATGGAATCAGGATTCAAATTAGCCTCAGAAAAAGCATCATCTACAATGTCCAAAACAGGAGGGATAGCTAAAGGCCTATGCTGAGGAAGAAGAAGAAATTCTCTAAGCCTCTTCTTGGAAGCAGAATACTCCTGTCCTTCCCAATGAAAATGTTCCCTCATCTCATGCAAGGTTTCCCCAAAAGAGAAATCTTCAGGTGAATCCTCATAAGGAGGAAAAGAAAAGTCCTGATCTGAGGAAGAGACAGAAGATACAGAAGCCTGGTCAGAGGAATCCAGAGGAACAGCCTGTCGAGGCCTTTTCTCAGGAGGGGGGTGAGAACCCCTAATCATTGTAAGCAAATCTTCAGCCATCTTTAATAATTGCTTCTGTGTCCTGGGAGTAGATTCAGAAGCAGCTTGAGCAGGAACTTTAGACTTAACAGGAGTCTTTGTCTTTGCCTTTGAAATAGTGATGTGAGTAGACCTGAAAACTCCCTCAGAAGCTGGTACCTGCACAGCGGTTCCGGACCCATCTGAGGCAGCGACGTCCGAAGGTCCTGCAGCAGTTAAAATAGTAGGCCTTGATGGCTCCCCATGGGAGTCCGTATCGGCCATCGGTTCAGAAGTGGCGGACGACAGGGGCTGCAAAAGCGCCTCACTGATGACAGCCGAACCGGACGCTGGCACCAGCTGCAATGAGTCCTGTTTGGACCTCGGAGGCCTGTCTTTTGTCTTTGCGCTTCTTTTGAATTCCGGTAGAGTCCGACGACATTCTATAATTGAAGCGTCTGCCAAAATAATTTAGAGCCCAATCGTACCTGCGCTTGATAGTACGAGAGTTGAACATGGCACAGAACCGACAACAAGAAACGTCGTGGTCAGGGCCTAAGCAAGGTAGACAGTATGAGTGGAAATCTTTATGAGGTATTTGTTTCCCACACGTTATACAATTATTAACTTTTTCTGACATCGGAGGAACAACAAAAAGATTCCCCAACGGGGTACTTAGCTTTGAGAAGAGAAGTAAGAACTTCGGACAGACAACAACAAAATACGCTGTTCGAAAATCACCAACCAACGACTTGCGAGCTGCTTTCCACCACACGGCAAGAAAGACTGGAGAAGATGGCGTTGGCTGAGGGCTATGTACCAGAGCATACTGACGTCAGGGTACTGGCTTGTACAGCCGACGCCGGACCCAGACTTTGGGATTCTGGCCGACCTCGGGCTGCCTGCCAGCAGGAGCACCCTACAGTTATGACTGCAACAGTGAAACATGAAGAACATCAGTCAAGGCAGACATCGGATCCATGGAACCTATGGATCACGGATCAGAAACGGACACAAGCTGGACATCCTAATCTTCCGGCTCCGAAACCAGGGGATGGATCGGAGGAGGTGCAGGAGGCGATTGGGAAAACTTAGTCTGATCAGACTCCTTTAGATTCGGATCCAGTAACAATTTGACCAAGGCAGGTGTCTTTAGAAGCCTCTGCACTACCCTATCCTAAATCATCATCAGACAAACTCCTGGTAGAACAGAAAGGGTTAGAGAACTTGATTTAGTCAAAAAGGAAGATGGGAGCCAAGAAGGTACTGAAGGTGAATGGCTCCAATATCTAAATTCGGTGGGAGCCAAGGGGTCTAATTGCTCCGATGGACACTCTGATCCAGAAATGACAGTCTTCTCAGAGGGTTCTATTGGAGCAGAGAGTACAGGAACTTTTTGCTTCGGCTCTGAGGAAGACTTTGGTGTCAAATAAGCACATTTTTATTTGCCAGTTTTTTCAAATTTGTCAGACTTAAAAGGGGTCGCAGACTCCAGAGAAATCACGTCAGAGAAAGGAGTTTTCAGCAGTCCCTTAAAAATGAGTTTGTTCTTGCACTCCATAAGAGTCCTTTGGTTAAAACCATGGCATATGGACCATGATTTATGGAAATGAAGAGGCTACAAGCAATACACACAAAGTGCATGAATCACTTAGGGGCATCTTTGTCCCACATTGTTCACATTTCTTGAAACCAAGAAGTTTCCCTTCTTGTTTCTGAGACATTCTGATAAGTAAGGAAATTAGAAACCAAAACTGACGGCGTACACACACACACACACACACACACACACACACACACACACACACACACACACACACACAAAATGTCCTGTAACTTAAACGGACGTTCGTAGACACCCTCTAACTTAACCGGACGGTAAGAGGGTAAACACTCGCTCTCTACCAACCAAAATATGGGTAAGGATATGTAGAAAAAACTACATTAAACTAGTCTAACAAATAGTACAAAAGGGTAAGTTTTAGAAAAAGGGGTTTTAATAATAAAAAAACACTTAACCCAGAGCTTGCTTCAGAACTACGTCCTTTGCAGTGTCAAACGAGATCTGAGGAAGTTAGGGAGTTGCATTATGGGTAAGGGATAAAGTCCATGAGTTTTGCTGAAGACCTCCAGCTATTGTAAAAGGCCGAGATGGATCTGAGGGATCGGATCTGACCCCATCAGTGAGAATGAAGGCGAGATTGACATCATCACATCTAATCATAACACTTAAGCCAAACACACAAAAATAGAAAATTCTTTGTATAAATAAAGAACATAAACAACCATGAACTGCACTTCAACAAACCTTTCTTTTCATTAAAAAAAACTATGAAAAGCTACCTTCTGTAACTCGTAATTAACTATTAACAAGCATCACGCTGTATATTGTAAGTAAAACTGTGGTGGTACAGTGGTAGCTTTGTTGCCTCACAGCAAGAGGTTCTCCTGTTCGATTCTCGGCAGGAGTGCCTTTTGTGTGGAGTCTGCATGTCCTCCCCGTGGTCGAGTGGCCTCCGAAAGACATGCGTGAATGGGCGCGCCTTCGCTGAAGGTTGGGCTGGCAACTCCGCACCATAAAAATCGACTGCCAATCATTAGTGGACCGGAGTTTCGCTGTGGCGCCCCTAACCGAGAAAAACTGAAAAGACAGACAAACAAAACGCTGTATATTGTAAGTAGCCAATAAAACCATTAGAAACATCCCCTCGACCAATACAAGAATTCTAAATATGTATGGTTTTGAAGGTATGATGAATAAACATGACTTGCTGTTCTAAAATCCAATTAAATCTTGCATATAATTATCAACCATTATGATGGAAAGGAAACTGGCAACAATGATATTACGTGAACTGATGAAAAAAATTCCTGAATTAAAACCGTTAAACCAGTCAAGATGTTCTGGTAACCAATAAAAGCCCAAAAAATAGCCAATCATGTCTCATTTATATCTCATTGTGTTTGTCAAAGCGGTTACATTATAACGGCCAGGTCTACCACTGATTACACACAATCGGACGATATAACAAAGTTTTTTTTTTCATCGGCCGACTGTGTGTATTTAATGACAGAAATATGAGACTGGATCTGCCTGCAGCTACCAGTCCTGCTGTTGCAGGTTATGGACACAAATAACAAGATATGTAGTTATGTTAAGTACATAACTTATGTATTCTCTTCTGTAGTATGTGAACAGTTATTGCTGAAGCTCAGTATCCTTGTCAGAACCCCCTCCCAAGCCAGTGGTTAGGAAGTGGATTTCTCCAAAGTATGGTGGTCTCTGGTAGTTGGGTCGCTCTGCACTACATGCATCCTCAGACCTAGGATACACTCAAGAAGCCAGCGGTATCAAATGACTCCTTGTTTTTCTCCTCTGCTTTTAATACTGTGCTCCAAGTCTCAGTAACAAACATTGTTCATGAGCATCTTTAAATGATACCTGCCATATGGTCATAAACCTCTTTGTAGCCAAGATGCCACACAATCAGCAAATTTATAAGTGGCTAAGAAGGACCTCCAATTACAACGTATAAAATCAGGCAGTCCCTAATAGGGTACTTTATCTGCTCTGCTCTTCAGTAGTGGCCTGGATACTGATAGGCATATGCACTTTGTGACAAATGGTGCACAGTTCATTCAATGAATAAGGCAGGAAAACAGTGAAGTTGGGCAGGTGCACACTACCTTTAGGACATGTATGTCAGAATGTTCAAGGTGAAAATTACATCAACCCAGCTAATGAGGAAAGCCGCTCAGTTCAGAGAGTCAGGCTGGATGTTTGAACGCAACCTGCTGCAAAGCTCTCCAAGATTAGTACTGCAATAGTGAGCAGCATGAAGAAAGTACAGTTGTGTAAAGTCTTATCCTAACAGTAGATGCCCCTCTCTTCACTGCTGCAATATTCGTTACAATACGGATCTCCTGCCATGGGCAGACCGACGTCCAGCCAGTTTACCAAAGCCTTTTGGTTGTAAAAGATACGGCGTACATAACACGTATGCTCCTCGCTTATGGCGTAGTCCAGATGCACCATCCTCAGAACTGAGAAAGCCCGAGTAGAAACGGCAGTCCAAGGATAAAAATACGTAAATAAATCCAGAAGGAAAGAGGACCAGGGGATGAGGAAGTGAATACTGCAACAGTGAAGAGAAGGGCATCTACTGCTATAGTAAGATTTTACACAACTATACCATGTCCTTCCATATCACTGCTGTAGTATTCTTTACAACAGGGAGAATGCGAAGCTCAAGAGGAAACTTGGGAGAAGAAAGGGGCAGCAGAGCCCTCCAGGAAGCCATGGAGAATGGCCCTAGATATCACATCCAACTTAAAGTGCTTAGAAAACATATGGAGAGAAGTCCAAGTAGCTGCCTCAAGAATACAATTAGTATCCAAACCCTTGAAAAAAAGCACCAGATGAAGCCACCGCCCTACTGGAATGAGCCTTAATAGATGAAGAAAGGCTCTTCACATAAAAATAGCAAAAAGAGAGACTTTAGATATCCAAGAAGAAATGGTTTGCTTAGGAACAGACAAACCTAAAGACCTAGGATGAAAAGAAATAAAAAGCTGTTCAGATTTTCAAAAAGCTTTAGTCTTATCCAAATAATCCAAAATCAGAAGAGGTTGATACTCCACAACAAACGAAGCAAACCAGATGAATGAAAAGACAAGTCCTTTATTCGAATAAAGCGTTGCTCAGAACGCTTCATCAGACTTCAACAAACCATAAAAATTTGAATCAACTTATATATAAGTAAAACACCAATGAAAATCACATTAGCAAGTCACATGCAAGTTACAAAAATACATCATTGATGTATTTTTGTAACTTGCTAATGTGATTTTCATTGGTGTTTTACTTATATATAAGTTGATTTAAATTTTTATGGTTTGTTGAAGTCTGATGAAGCATTCTGAGCAACGTGAAAGCGCTTACTTATTCGAATAAAGGACTTGTCTTTTCATTCATCTGGTTTGCTTCGTTTGTTGTGGAGTATCAACCTCTTCTGATTTTGGATTTGTGCTTTTTTTGGGAGGTGATACCTTACCCTGACAGTGTTCTTTTCTTGCTGAACTTATCCAAATAATATCAAAGTTGTCTCTGCATATCCAGGGTGTGCAAAACCTTCTCACTAGCAGACTGCGGAGTACAGAAAAAAGTGGGAAAATGGATAAACTAATTAAGAGACAACTCATAAACCACCTTGGGCATAAAAGGAGGATTAACATGAAGGGAGTCACTGTCCTTATAGAAAACCGAAAAATGAGGAACAGCCATAAGGACTTGTAGCTCAGACACCTGTCTGGCAGAATTAAGAGCCAAAAGAAGAACAGTCTACCAAGAACAATGCTGTAAGGAAGCTGAAGCAGTAGGTTCAAAAGGAGCCTGAGTCAATTTTTTAAAATTAAGGCCCCAGAAAGGCTTTCTGGGAGGACTAATGTGAAGGACGCCTTTAAAAAGCTGTTTAGCCTCAAATCTAGAAGATAAAGGGGGGAGCCAAAGGACATAGCTAACAGGCGGGCCTTAGAAGAATATGCCAACCCAGCATTGTGCAATTCACACAAAGAGAACCAAAATAACATCCCTAGTAAGTGCATCCAGGTTACGAGAAAGACATCAAAAAGAAAACCTCTTCCATTTGGATAAGTAAGATTTCCTATGAGTGGGTTTCCTGGTCTCCTGCAGGAGCCAAAGCACGTGCTCAGGAAAAAGATGTCTGATCAAAACCATATCACCCACAATGTGAGTTGAAATGTGGACAGCAGGTGGGGATGAAGCAGAGATTCCCTGTCTTGTGTGAGTAGGTCCACCCTGTGAGGTGACTTGATGATTGCTCTTGGCAAGATGTAGAAGAGGGAACCGATGCTGTCTGGGTCAAAAAGGAGTCACCAACAAGATTCTGGTAACATCTATTTCATTTTGAACAGGACTTTCAGAATGAGAGGAAGGGGACGCAGGGCATAAAGAGACATCCCCTTGCAGGAAAAAGAGAGGGTGTTCACCTTCCAGGCCAGAGGGCAAGGGACACTGGCACAATTGGAGAACTTAGCTGTTCAGAGGGGAGGTAAGTAGATCTACTTGAGTACTCCCACTAGTGGACTATTTCCAGAAATGCATACCTGTTAAGCATCCACTTGTGGGACAGTGTTAAAGACCTGCTCAGAGAATCTGCCACTATGCTCTGATCTGAGAATGTAAACTGCCTGAAAGGTCACTTGATACTGGACAACCTGAAGGGTTAACCTGCTTAAGAGATAACATCTTGCCAACCCCCCCCCCCCCCACCCGCTTGTGGACAAACCATATTACTGTGGTATTATCTGTCAGAATCTTGAGGGGCCCTGGAAGAAAGAGAGAATGAAAAGCCTGAATAGCCAGCAGAAGAGCTCTCATCTCTAACACTGACTGTGGTCTTTCGTTTGTCAAGGAGACCAAAGATCATGCACCTTCAGAAGGCCAAAGGAGGCCTCCCATCCCACATCCGAGGCACCTATGAAAAGTTCCTGAGAGGAGAATGGGGATTGAAAAGGAAGCCCTGGGTTGAGACACATCTGACAAATCCACCACTGAAGTTCCAGCTTCAAGAATGGAAGTAGAGGAATTAGAAAATTTAAAGGATGAGCATGTTGAAGTCAAACTGACTTTAGAAACTACTGGAGCTTTCTGATGTGGAGCTTGACTAGAGGGAGCAGAGAAATGGTGGAAGTTATGTAACCCAGAGCCCTCAGAAGTTCTCTGGCTGTGATTCAAGCCAGAGGAATAAGGGAATGAAAGAAAGCAAAGAGAGTTGAGGCCTTGTGAGGAGGCAGGGAGGTGGCCTCAGTCTGACACAGAAAGTAATCTCAGACCCAGCCTTGATGGGACTGCTATGTATCCGCAAGTCAAGCTCCACTCTAGAAACCCACACGTGTGACCTCAACCTGGTCTGTGACATCAATAGGACTTGCTGGCAGGAAAGATGCGTCTCAGAGACTCTCTCTTCTGTGGAACAGACTCCCTCTCCACATCAAGCAGAGCACCTCATTAACCCTTTTTAAGCACAACCTGGATAACTGAATGGGGAACAGAAAACACACCCCTGGGATCTGGTGCAGAGTTGTCAGAACATGGGCTAAATTCTTGGATAGGCTTGTAAGGGTCTCATGGCCAATAGCTTAGTAACATCCTATGATCCTGTGTCAGCAGTGGAATGGTCTGGATCCTGCAACCCAGAAACACAAGCCTGAGGACTCAGAAATGATTTCTGAAAATTTACAGTAAGCCCCAAGCTTTGCACGACAGAAATGGTAAAGTGTAGTTGTTGAAATAAGACATCTTGAGAGGAGGCCTGAATAAGCATGATGTCCAGGTAGAGAAAGACCTGCATCTCCCCCTTAGTCTGCAAAAGGCAATCACAGGAGCAAGGCATTTGGTGAAGACCCGTGGGGCAGCAGAGGCCAAAGGAAAAAGCAAAGAACTGAAAATGCCAGGAAGCAACAGAGAAACGTAAAAACTTCCTAAAAGGGTATGAAAAAAGATGTGTAGACAATTATCCCTGAGATCTAGGGAAACTATAAAAGACTGAGGAAGTAGCACAGGAAACAAGGTTTAAAGGGATATCATCCGAAAGGAAGGGACCTTCAGAAAGGTGTTTAGCTGGTAAAGATCCAGAATGGGTCCCCGTGTGCCTTCTTTCCTGGGGACCAAAAACATTCTGGAGTAAAATCCCTTCCCCCCCCTCTGAGGAGCTGAAACTTCTTGAATTGTTCCTTAAGCCTACAGGCCCTAAAGTACCTCTGGAAAAAGGGTCAGTTGTTCCTGTGGAGGCTAAGAAATGCCGGGGGGGGGGGGGTTCCAAACTATGTAGTAATCCCTGGTGAATTACAGAAAGAACCCAGGAGGAGTCTTGGGTGATTTTTACCCAAATAAGAAGAGACTGGGAAAGATGCAGAGAAAGAGGAATGTGACTGAACAAGGTAGACAGCACCTGATTTCTCAGGAAAAGGAGGCTTCTGAGTTGAAGTTTGGGTAGCCTTGGCCAGGGAAGCTCCTACCATGCATTTTACCTTTGGGAGGAGGCTGAGAACGTCTATGGACAAAGGCAGGCTTATTAGGATAATTCCTAGGAACACAGGGTAAACAAAAATATGCTTCAACTCCTGTAAGGCCTTGCCCTTTTCTTACAGGGACAAACAACTCTGCAACAGCACACCAAACAAATGGTTTATTGTCCGAGAAGCCTCCATCAGTTTAGCCTTGATATCATCAGGTAAAGGCTGAAGTCAGAGCCAGAAATACCTCCTCAAAACAGATCCAAAAGCAGCAGCCCTAGATGAAGGCATCAGCTATATCACAGCTGCATTTAATGAAACAGCAAGTTACTTGACAGGATGTCCCTAGCAAAGCAAGAGCGGAGGGCTTCCCCTCAGAATCAGGGAGATCAGAAATAGCCTGACAGGCTTGAGAGATAAGAGCCAAAATGTACCTAGTTATATGTGTCTGACAGCTTAACAGGTATAAAAGGCTAGGGTAGCAGAAGTATAGACCTTCTTACCCAGCCTCTCAATGATTCTGCTACCCTTCTCAGATGGCAGCAATTTGGTGGAAAGCAACAGTTTTGGTTTGCCTAACAGAAGCCACTAACACCACAAATGGATCAGCAAGAGGACACAAAGAAACTTGCAATCCTCAGGCACTTTATAAAACCTAAAACAAAGAAAAACAGCTAGGACCAGCTCTAAGGTTAACTGTCACTCCAGACAAAATATTCACAAAGAGCAAGGTAAAGTCCAGTGATCAGAAACACTAGGCAGGTAATATTAAGTAGCAAACTGGATTATTTAGAAAACACAAAGCTTTCAGGCCAATGCTCTTCCTCAGAGTATTACACTGTGTATTCTAAATAAACAAGTTTGCTACTTACTATTACCTGCCTAGCATTTTTGATCACTGGACTTTACCTTGCACTTTATAAAACGTATCAGTTTTATTGGGAGCAGGGAGATAAGAATCAGGAGCTTGAGAAGCAGCAGAAAAAGTACCCAACAAGGCATCAAAAACCAGATAAACAGCAAAGAGCTTAGGAGACCCCATTTACAAAAGCTCACAGTATCTCTTCTAAATATCAGACAGTCCCATATGAAAAATTCCACAATTCTGGAAATAGTATCACCAAATGAAATCTCCTCAAAAGGAGCGTCAGGACTGATGGACTTCTTCCTCAGAACCAAAGTCAAGTGGCGAAGGAGTCTGGGAGGAATAAGTCAGGGACACCATCAGAATCAGCAGCAACATCCTCAGAAAAATCCTGCTCCCTAGGCCGCTTACTAGTGGTAGAAGACCAACAGCGAGCAGGAACCAAAACACCCTTGTGGAGGCTTGAGAGCCATAAGAGCATTAAATAAGCCTTGAGTGAAGTTCTGTCATTCACTCAAGGATCTTGGGAGCAGGTAAAATAGGTTAAGTCGTCTACTTTTTTTTTTTGAGTGGGACGTCAACCTTGAAAAATTTTGGAGGCTCTTACCCCTGAGGGTACTCAATAATGATAGTCGGGACCACTTCCTTAACTAAAATTTCAAGAACACTTCTAGGTCCCTCAGTAATAATCAGCTATGGTTTTCCCTGTACATCCAAAGTGGACATCTGCAAAACCTCCATGGACATGCATGATGTTGGGTCCATGCCGGCCACCAAAGAGATCATCAAAGAGAAAGAAACTGGAGGCCCCTCTGGGCTTTCACCAGCCTCAAGAGAGGCATCTGGTGGATACGATGCAGCCAAAGAATCATCCCTAACTTTTTTGGCCTTATTCCTATTTGACTCTTGGCCCTCTGGCCAGGAAGATCCTACCATGGTATCCTTAGCCAAAAATTTAAGTCACTGGTTTTCAAGATAAATCACTAGAGAAGAAAGCAAACTTCTCAATGTCTTGGGTACAAAGGAATGACAAATCACAAAAGATGCATGGTTGCATGATACCCCTAAACAGAACAAACACTGCCTGTGACCATCTTTATGTGGAATCAGTCTCCCACACTGGCTTTTTTACCTTTCTGGATGACATGAAACACAACCACCACATTACACAGCAAATGTAAGATAAATAAAACAATAATCCCCAAAAGGGCACTTATCTGAAAGCATTAAAACCAGCAGACAAACGAACGTTCAGACAGATGACATAAGATGGCATTCAGAATGGCGGCAAGTAAGTTTTGAGGATGGTATGTCATCACTTTCAAACCCTACACCATGCATGGGGAGCATACGTGTGAGGTATGATGTTCCCTTTACAACCAAAAGGCTTTGGTATACTGGCTAAATGTCAGGTTGCCCTTGGCAGGGGATCACTATTGTAAAGAATATTGCAACTGTGATATGGAAGGACATCATCCATGCCTGCCTTAGCTGTAATCAAAGAACTTCACTTTGTCTCCCCTTACTTTCGGCAAGACTTTGGGAACAAGTGGAATGGGCTGAAAAGTCTACAGGAGTTCCCTTACCCAGACAGGACTTTCTCAACTGGCAATTTTTGTCAAATGTGAACAAGTTGACTTTTGGGGATCCCCCAATTTGCCTCAGGGTTTAAAAAGACCTTAAAGTCCAGTCATAGCTGCTAGCTGCAGAGCTGTTCAACTTGTACCAACAAATTTAAGTCTAAAAGGATGTAAGAATAACAAAGATGAAGGGTCAGTTGAGATGCAGTACCCCAGGCCATCACTGTCAGTCTGCACAGCTGGTAAGAATGAGTGCCCTCTGCCCTGCTAGTTTAAGTATCACATTACTGTGGGGTGCCGTCTGAAAACACTTTCAGCATTTCTGGTTGACAGCATCCTAAAAGTTCACAAGACCAGAATGAAGACCATAACCATTTAAGGTGATCAAGCTAATCCTCTTGCATTTTGGGTAAACAGTTTGGATGCAAAGTAAAGTCTGAAGCAAAAATCAGCATTTGTTTAACTGCAGTTTCAATGATCATCTTTCTTTGATTATTCAAAACCGGCCAAGTTACATCTTGACTGGGGGACGATCAGGTTTATGCCTTGTCTAAGGGATGACCGCACTGCTTTCCAAAATGTTGGAGATAAACCACTGTATTGCATTTCCTGTTTAAAATAGAGAAGTATCCCATCAGGATAGAAAATGACAAGCACTGTGAAGCCTTCAAGAATGTCTTACCTGTCAATGCTCTCCTCTGGTCCAACTCAGGAATAAGTTGCCCAAATGAATGGCTTTGCCTAAGACCACAAATAGTTTATATAATTCTGTATCCAACAAGCCCACCAGGAAAATCTTTAACATTCCCAAGGTCAGGTTTGACTTGGAAGACTTCAAAAAGAGTCCTATAGTTATCAGGCAGGGCATGAAGTAGCCCAGGGCCCTCCATTTCTTCCCCAGTATGAGTGCGAATTAAGCAGCCACCCAAAAAGGGTAAATATGGACTCCCTTGGTCTAAAGGTGGACTGCAAACTAAGCTAAGCATTTGATAAACTGTCTGACAAAGCAATCAAATGACAAGGAGGTGAAGTTAAAACACTCGTTCTCTTATGAACTTCAGAAAATGTCATGCAGACACGAAAAGTGATCAAACATCCTTTTGTAAAATTACTGCAAGGAGTTAGAATCTTGAAACCGGTCATTTTTAGAAATTTGTTCAACTTAAATATATCAAGGATGCAACTCCAACAGTCGGCCTTTTTTTTTTTTTTGAGACTAGGGACATTTTGGAATAGAAACTCTCTCTACATTTTCATTGTGACTTTTTCTAATGCTTTGCACTGCAAAAGCTGAAATGCATGCTGTGTCTATCCTACCTTAAAAAAGGGGATGGCAGGGGCATACCTACAGAGGAAGGAAAGGTTCTGCACTCAGTTTTGTAACCTGCAGATATAATCTTCCATATCCACTGATCCACAGTTAAATAGAACAAGAAGTTATGTACTCACCATAACATTTGATGTATGTAGTCCGTCTCGCCTCACATTCTTACCCGTGGGGTTCGGAGCCGAACCTTGGCTCCGACTCGGCAATACTCTAGCTCAAAGTCTTCAGTTGGCTCGTGGCTAAGAGGTATCCCATGCTGTAACACGCCTATCCCCAGATCTTGTTTGCTGCAAGCTCACAAACACAAACACGCTGAGAGGAAGAACCAACTCAACACATCAAGGAGGAGTGCTGAAAACAGAGACTTGACCTCTAGGTCCTCCAGGAGGGGGTAGGTGGGTGGGTTAGTAAGAATGTGAGGTGAGATGGACTGCATATATCAAATGTTATGGTGAGTACATAACTTCTTTATGTTATGTAGTCCAATCTCGCCTAGATTCTTACCAGTAGGACAGCATCCCTAGCACCTAGACCCTGGGCGGCTCACTGGAAAATACTCCTGAGAACTGTGGAACCAAAGGAGGATCTGCCCCTTGATATCAGATCCAATTTGTAGTGACTAATAAAGGTGTGAGGAGATGTCCAAGTGGCTGCAGCACAAATATCATCCACAGACATCCTAGCCTGAAAGACAGTAGAAGTAGACACCGAACGTGTAGAATGAGCCTTCACTTTAAAGGGTAATTCCTTGCCATTTGAAGTACAGATGAAGGAAAGGCAACTAGAAATCCATCTGGACAGAGTTACTTTAGAAACTGAATTCCGAGTCTATTGTCTGAAAATGAGACAAAGAGCTGATCAGATTTCCTAATATCTTTTGTTCTATGTAAATAGAAACGCAATTGTCTGTGGACATCTAGCTGATGAAACTTAAATTCTGCCTTGTTAGAGAATTCAGGGAAAAACACAGGCAGCTTGATGGACTGGTTGAGGTTGACCACTGAAGCAACCTTAGGCATAAAGGAAGGATTAGGTCTTAGTGAAACCCCATCCTTGTGAAATACCAAGTAAGGGGGCCGAACCGATAAAGCTTGGAGTTCAGAGACCCGCCTAGTTGAAGTGATGGCCTAGCTGAAGTGATGGCCTAGCTGAAGTGATGGCTATCAAAAAGACGGTCTTCCAAGACAAAAATTTAATGTCACAGCTTGCCGTGGGCTCAAAAGGAGGCGAGGTAGGCCGCTGTAACACAAAATTAAGGTCCCATGGCATTACAGGATCAAAGATTGGAGGTCGAAGTAGCATAGTCCCTTTCAGAAAAGCCCTACAAAGTCTGTGCGCCATTAGATTGGATTCATTAGCAACATGAAAAGTAGAAATGGCTACCAACTACACTTTGATAGTTGCCGCAGCTGATCCCTGGCTAAACAGTTGAGAAAGAAATGCTAAAACTGACGAGATGGGAGCTGTATAGGGATTAATCTGCCTTTCATGAGCCCAAATGGAGAATTTCTTTCACTTACTGGAATAAATCTTCCTAGTAGAATGCTTGTGGGAGGAAGACCGAATATGAACCACCTCCGGTGAAAAACCATGAAGCCTGACTAGGGACGGAATTGGAGCAGCCATGCTGTCAACCTGAGGGTCTAAATGGAGGGGTGAAATTTCCCTGATATATGACTCAACAGATCTGGCTCAGGGTCCAGAATCCACGGATCGTCCATTAGATAAGGGTGAAAAAAAGAAAAACAGACCTGACGAGGTCAGTGTGGTGCAATCAGTATCATTTTCCTTCCCAAGGACTGTGCTTAAAGAATAACCTTCGTTATCAGGGGAAATGGAGGGAAGGCATAGAGAAGACCGAAGGGCCAATCGTGAACTAGAGCGTCCCTGGGTGCCTCCCCCTTCGGGGGAATAAGGGTGAAGTAGCTGCTGCATTTGGCATTGAGGGGACTGGCAAATAAATCACAGCAAGGCTGACATTTGTGGAAAATCCATTTCGCCACTTGTTCGCTCAAGGCCCACTCATGAGGCATCAGAATAGCTCTGCTCAGCCTGTCGGCAAAGGGGATACAACCTGGACTTCACGGTATGTGCGTTGCCACTAGAAAGCGCCGGGAAGATACTGCCCACTGACATACTCTAAGTGCCTCTCTGCAAATGGGATACAACCTGGTTCCTCCCTGTTTGTTCAGATACCAGACCACTGACATGTTGTTTGAGTGGACTACAACTGTTCCATGAGGAAGAAAGCAGTGAAGTGCTTGCAATGCTAATAGCACCGCTCTCATCTCTAAGACATTGATATGCAAGTGGATCTCGTGTTCCTGCCACATGCCTTGGACTGTCCTGCCGAAATAATGCCCCCCATTCGATCTGGGAGGCATCCGTGGTCACAGTAGCAATCAGAGAAGGAAGAAAGTACAGTTTTGTACCTACCATAAAATGTAGATGTTTGAGTGTATACCCTGCTGCAGTCATCACACTTGGGTTAACCTGTCATCAGGCGGTCCCCGCAGTCGGCCTGAATTTCAAAGTCTTGGTCCGGCGTCGGTTGCTGTCACTTCTTCCCTGACGTCAGTGCGCCAGGGGTATATAAGAGGCATCCAACGCCATTTTCTTCAGTTTTTCTTGCCCCAGATGTCAGGTGCCCCCCCCAAAAGATGGTCAGTAGATAGTACCAATAATAAAAGCTTAGCACAAACAAAACATCCCTCCAGCTATAAGCAAATACACTACAAAGGTTGTATCAGATTTTATGATATTGAAAGGTTTTAGTTAGGTCAGGGGGGATGGAGGGAAGGCAACCTGGACTGCAGCAGGGTATACACTCTAACATCTACATTTATGGTAGGTACAAAACTGTACTATGTTCATCGTGTTACCCTGCTGCAGTTATCCAAAGCTAAGGATGGGTGGTGGAGTCAAACAAGGTTAGAGGCTAGAAGGCCCTGCAAAACTGCAGTGGTGAAGCCATCTGTAGTCATAGAGTAAAGTGGTAAGTGATAGTGTTTGATGAGGGTGTGTACTGAACACCAAGTTGCAGCTTCCAGAATATCTTTTGTTGGCACCCCCCTGAAGAAGGCTGTAGATGTAGCTGCTGCCCTTGTGAAGTGGGGCCTTATGCTAGCAGGAACTGGTTTTCCATGATGGGTGTAGCAAAAACGTATGCAATGTCCTATCCATTTGGAAATGGTCTGTTTTGAGATAGTCTTTCCTTGTGATGCTGTAGCATAGGATACAAAAAGTTGGTCAGATTTTCTGAAAGCCTTAGTTTTATCCAAGTAGTAACGTAGTTGTCTGTGAATGTCCAAGGAATGCAGGAGTCCTTCTCCTTTGTTCTGTGGATTTGGAAAGAAGGTGGGTAAGTGGATGGTTTGATTTAGAGCCACACTGGATACCACCTTTGGCATAAAGGAGAGGTTAGTTCGTAGAGAAACTCTGTCTTGATGAAAAATGAGGAAGGGCTCTACTGCTATTAGTGCCTGTAGCTCTGAGATTCTTCTGGCTGAAGTAATTGCTAGCAGCAGGGCAGTCTTCCATGATATAAACTTTAAGTCAGCTGAGAAAGCTGGCTCAAAAGGTGGCAGGGTAAGTTTTTCCAGAACAAAATTTAGGTTCCAAGTTAGAAGTGGATGTGAAAATAAGGGAGGATCAGTGTTGTAGTGAGCTGAAATAGCTGAGGCGTGGATTTTAATAGATGAAAAAGAAAGTCCTTTGTGTAACATCTCAGTTAAATATTGTAGAATCTGAGGCATGTCCGGCTGAAGGGTATTTTGGCCTTTAGCTTGGTTCCAGGCACAAAATCTTTTCCATTTGTCTGAGTAGGCTTTCCTGGTGCTGGGCCTCCTGGTCTCCAGAATGACATCCATAACAGCTTGTGAAAGAGGGGCTGGCTGGTTGCTTAGGTGATGTGCCATGCAGCCAAATTTAAGGTTTTGAGCTGGCTGTGTAGAATCTGACTGTCTTGCTGTGTGAGTAGATGAGGAATTTGTGGTAAAATCCATGGTGGGCCCTGGGCCATGTTCCTTAGTAGTGGGTACCAGTGCTGGCGTGGCCAGTCCGGGGCAATGAGCATCATTCGAGGTATCTCCATCCTGACTTTCAGCAGCACCTTTGTGAGAAGGGGCAATGGAGGAAAGGCATATACTGTCAGCATTTTCCAACTGAATGAGAGTGCGTCCATTCTTTCCAAGCTTGATGGTGAAATGTCCTTGTGCAAAGTATTGAAAGCTGATGGTTTTGGGGGTTGGCAAACAGGTCTATGTCTGGGCGCCCCCATTTTTGAGTTATCATTGCAAATACTTGTGGCTCCAGTTTCCACTCGTGGGGATCCATGATGTTTCTGCTTAGGTAGTCTGCCAATGTGTTCTTTTTTCCTGACAGGAATTGGGCTTGTAATTGAACTTGGTAAGCCAGTGCTGTGTTCCACAAGGTCATTGCTTGCCTGCATAGAGGGTAGGAGTGTGTACCCCCTTGTTTGTTTACGTACCACATTACTGTGGTGTTGTCTGTCCTTATTATAAGCTGTCCTGGATGTAAGAGGTCCTTGAAGGCTGTCAGAGCATTCTGTACAGCTAGCATTTCTTTTTGACTGATGTGCAGATTCCTTTGATCTGCAGTCCATATGCCTTGAACGCACCCCGTCCTGCCATGTGTGCCCCCCAGGAATAATCCGCTGCATCTGTTGTCATAGTTTGCCTGGCTGGGGGTAAGGTGAAAGGCTGACCCTTGTTGAGGTGACATGCCAGTGACCACCATAGAAACTCCTGTTGAAGGCAGGGAATGAGAGGTATCATTGTTTCCAAGCTCTGGCTGTGTTGAGTCCATACGCTTTTCAGGTACCATTGTAATTTCCTCATATGCAGTTTTGCAAATGGTATTAGTAGTATACAAGATGCCATGAAGCCCAAGGCCTGCAGAATTTTTCTTGCAGGGAGTTGGGTCTTTGTTGCCATTATTTTGAAGTACTGCGTTAGTTGTAGTTGTTTGTCTGGAGTCAGATAAGCCATCTGGGCCATTGTATTCAAGCTGGCACCAAGGAATATCATTTTGTGAGGGCACTAGTTTTGATTTTTTTTCGTTTACTGTGTACCCTAGGCAACTTAGAAGATGTTTTACAAAAGTCAGATGCTTTAGAAGAATGTCTTTGTTCTCTGCTTGAATAAGGCAGTCGGCCAAGTAGGGATATATTTGGATTCCTCTTTGTCTGCAAAATGCAATTACTGGTGCCAGGCATTTTGTGAAGACCCTGGACGCAGTACATAAGCCAAAGGGTAATGCAAAGAATTGGTAGTGCACTGAGCCAACTATGAATCTGAGGTATCTTCTGCAAGATTGTCCGATTGGGACATGCAGGTATGCCTCTTTTAGGTCCAAAGTTAAGAGCCAAGCTTCTTGCCCAGCATGGGCAGTAGCTGCTGTAGAGTCAACATCTTGAATTTTGGAACATCCAGAAACGTATTTAGTATAGACAGGTCCAGTATTGGTCTCCAGGTTTTTGTGCTTTCTGGGCACCAAGAAAAGTCTCGAGCAAAATCCTTGCCCCTGCTCTTGCTGTGGTACTTGTTGAATGGCCCTCATGTCCATGAGGGATGTGATTTGCTTTTGTGCCTCTGCCCATTGATTGTGTGGCAGGTCTGGCATACCTTCTGCCCTTGGTAGGGTGTGAAAATGGAACCTGTAGCCCTGTGACACTATGTTCAAGACCCATTTGTCCTGGGTAATCATTTGCCAATTTGGTGAAAAAAGTGCTAGTTTTCCCACTAAGGGGGCTGCCAAAAGATAAGTGCTTGGATCTGGCAGAGGAAAGTCATTGGGACTGTTTCCTGTAAGGCTGTGATTTGTCATCTCTGCTTTTGGAAGTAGGAGCAGCCCATTGTTTAGGCCTGTCTGAGCCTTGGGGCTGAGATCTGCCTCTGGGACGTCTGTATCTGCCTCTTTGTGACCTGTCTGACACTGGAAAGGACCAATTCTTTGAAGGCCAGTTCCTGCTAAATCTGGGTGGCTGTACCTGTAAGAAATCCTTAACTGTCTGCACGGATTTTGCTTTATCCTCCATTTTCTTCAACACCTCTTTCTGCTTTAGCACCAAACAAAGTATCATGCTCTAATGGGGCATCCAATAATTTTACTTTAACATGATAAGGCAGATTCTGTTCCTTTAACCAAGCATGCCTTCTAATAACAAAACCTGTAACAGCGGCCCTGCAAGAGGCCTCCAGTGAATCATAACCACATTGCAAAGTGCTTTCCCACTTGTTCAGCTGCATGCAATAAATCCTGCATTTCCTTGTTCTCTGAATATTCAGAATTTGTCAACATTTTCTGTTTAAGCAGTGACATTAAGTATTGCTGATATTTAAGCATATGAAACTGACAATTTAAAGCCCTTACAGCCAAGGTAGCAGAAGTGTAAACTCCCCCCCCCCCCACCTGTCCAGTGCCCTAGAATCCCTTTCAGAGGGGACAGGGTTTTTTGCAGTAGAAGCTTTGACCCCTTTCCTGAGATATAGTTTCTGGGTCAGCAGTGGGGTTTTTATATAATAATTTATGAGAGTCTGGGACCCTGTAGTATCTGTCTGGCTTAGCAGGTGCAGTGGGGGTAGAGTCAGGAAACAGGCCTGACTCTGAAAATACATCTACCATGTCTAGAATAGGTGGAATAGCAAGAGGTCTGTGCTGAGGTAGTAGCAGAAAGTCTCTGAGCCTTTTCTTAGATGGAGTAATCTTGGCTCTCCCAATGGGAATGCTCCCTCATGGTATGCTGGGTTTCCCCAAAAGAATAATCCTCAGGAGGAGAGGCTGAAGGAATGGATTTCTTCGGCATTAGAATCCTTATAGGGAGGAAAATATCCCTGTTCAAAAGAGGAGTCAGAGGAAATTGAAACCTGATCAGAAGAATCATATTCCGTCTCTTGCCTAGGCCTCTTATCAGGAGGGGGATGGGAACCCCTGATGAAAGTAATTAGGTCTTCGGCCATTTTAAGCATCTGTTTTTTAGGCATGGAAGTCTAAGTAGGAGAATGCTGTACTTATTTCTTTGTCCTTAGAGCTGCTTTGGTCTTTGACTTTGAAGCTGTAGATGGTTTAACATAACTGTGTAGGTCTGAAGACACCCTCAGAAGCTGATGCCTGCCCAGCGGCTCCAGACCCATCTGAGAGAATGATTTCCGAGTGTCCAATACCTTGAGTATCCAGAGGCCCAGTCGGCCTCACTGAGAACCTGCGACTGGCCTAGCGGAGGCCTCGTCATCAATTTTGGACCTCGGATGCCTATCCTTTTCCTTGTCCTTGCGTTTTTTGTAATCTCTGGTCATTGGCTGTTCTGATGGCATTATATAGTTAAATCTTCGGCCAAAGTAATGAAATGCAAAATCGAACCAATGCTTAATAGTGCGTTGGTTAAATCTAGCGCAAAACCGACAGCTAGCAATGTCATGGTCAGGGCCTAGGCAAGGAATACAGTAAGAATGAAAATCCTTATGAGTTATTTGCTTCCCACAAGAAATACAATTGTTAACTTTTTCTGACATGGGTCTGGAGCAAGAAAAAAGTTTCCCCAACGGGGTACTTATAGCTTTAATTTAGACTTCAGTTCTGAAATTCGGATTAGAAAATCTCAGAAAGGCCGACTGGTACTTGTGAACTGCTTTTGCTTCGGGCACCGCGCAGCAAGAAAGTCTGAAGAAAATGGCGTTGGTTGCATCTTTTATACCCCTGGCGCTCTGACGTCAGGGAAGAAGCTTCAGCAACCGACGCTGGACCAGGACTTTGGAATTCAGGCCGAATGCGGGTAGACTGCCAGCAGGATAACCCAAGAGTAATGACTGCAACAGTGAAACACTATGATCAGAAATTTCAGAATCCTGATCATAAGAATCAGAAGGAAAATCAGTTCTAGGTCTCTTAGAGGGGGAAGACTGGCTTCCCCTAATTAAAGTAATAAGGTCTTCAGCCATTCTAAGCATTTTTTTTTAGGCATATGGGCCTGACCATGCGGTTTGGACATCTAGTTTTAGGCCTTGATGAAGAAGATGGTGTCAGTTTAAAATGCAAATCTGTAGGCCTGAATACACCCTCAGAAGCCGGTGCGTGCACAGTGGCTCCTGACCCATCTAAGGTAGAGACATCCGCAGGTTCCATAGTCTAAGAAGCATTTTGCAGCATACCGGTCTCCAAATGGGTCTCAGTAGAGGCCTGCGAATCTGAAGTAGAGGGTATCAGAGGCTGCGAAAGCACCTCAATGACTACCAGCGAACTGGCGACTAGCTTAAAGTACAGTTTTGTACCTACCATAAATGTAGATGTTCGAGTGGTTATGCTGCTACAGTCATCACACTTGGGTTATCCTGCTGTCAGAGGGTCCCTGCAGTCGGCCTGAATTACAAAGCCTTGGTCCGGTGTCGGTTGTCGTCGCTTCTTCTCTGACGTCAGTGCGGCAGGGGTATAAAAGAGGCAGCCAACGCGATTTTCTTCAGTTTTTCTTGCCCCAGATGTTAGGTGCCCCAAACTAAGAAGGCAAAACAAGAAACTTGCAAAACATACCTTAGTGTAAAACAACAGTAGTAGTTGTAAGCAAATACACCATATAGACATGCATCCCAAAGGTCGATGTACCTGGAGGTATAATAAAAGCCTTGCTAGGTAGAGGGGATGGAGGGAGGGTAACCTGGACTGCAGCAGCATAACTACTCGAACATCTACATTTATGGTAGGTACAAAATTGTACTATGTTCATCGTGCTATGCTGCTGCAGTCATCACACTTGGGTAGAGTCCCAAAGCTATGGTTGGGTAGTAGGAACTAAACTGGGTTAGGTTGCAGCCAGGATGCCCTGCAGAACTGCAGTAGCAAACCCAGTTCTGGTTTTTGAGTACAGAAGAAGGTGGTAATGCTTGGTGAAGGTGTGCACCGAACTCCAGGTAGCTGCCTCCAGAATGTCCTTGGTTGGGACTCCTCAGAGGAAGGCTGCTGAGGTTGCTGTAGCCCTGGTTGAGTGAGACCTAATACTAACAGGCACTGCTTTCCCATGGTGCGAGTAGCAAAAGCGGATGCAATGTGCTATCCATTTGGAGATGGTCTGTTTAGAAATAACCTTTCCTTCTGAGCCTGGAGCATAGGACACAAGGAGTTGGTCAGATTTTCTGAAGGCCTTAGTCCTGTCCAAATAGTAACGTAACTGTCTGTGTATGTCCAAAGAGTGAAGGAGTCTTTCTCCATTATTCTGTGGGTTTGGATAAAAGGTGGGCAAGTGTATGGTCTGATTGAGAGTCACGCTGGATACTACCTTTGGCATGAAGGAAGGATTGGTGAGCAAAGATACTCTGTCCTGATGGAAAATTATGAAAGGTTCCACTGCCATAAGAGCCTGCAGTTCTGAGACTCTGCGTGCTGAGGTGATAGCCAGCAGCAGGGCTGTTTTCCATGACAAAAATTGAAGCTCTGCTGAAAAGACTGGTTTGAAAGGAGGAAGTGTTAATTTTTCCAGCACAAAATTTAGATCCCAAGTTGGAGTTGGTGGTTTTCTGGGGGGGGTCTTATATTTTTTGCCCCTCTGAGAAACTGCCTTAGCAAAGGATGAGAGAAAATGGAAGGAATCGTATCATAATGAGCTGAAATGGCTGAAGCATGGATCTTTATGGATGAGAAGGAAAGGCCTTTGTGTAGCATCTCAGCTAGGTACTAGAGTATGAATGGAAAATTTGGGATGCCAGGATCTAGGTTTCTGGCCTGACTCCATACACAAAATCTTTTCCATTTGTCTGAGTAAGTTTTTCTGGTGCTCGGCCTCCTGGCCTCCAAAATGACATTTTGGACGTCCTTTAAGAGAAGTGTTGTTTGATAATTTAAGGAATTTTCCATGCAGCTAGATTTAAGGTCCTTAGTTGACTGTGAAGGATCTGAGTGTTTTGTTGGGTTAACAGCAGAGGGAATTGAGGTAAAATCCATGGAGGGCTGCGAGCCAAGTTTCGTAGTAGAGGGTACCAGTGTTGACATGGCCAGTCCAGAGCAATGAGGATCATCTGTGATCTCTCTGATCTGGCTTTCAGTAATACCTGGGTCAATAGAGGCAGAGGAGGGAAGGCGTAGACTGATAATGCTGTCCAACTGAATGATAGGGCATCCACTTTCCAGGCCAGGGGATGGTAAATCCTTGTGCAAAATTTTTGTAGCTGGCAGTTGTTGGTTGAGGCAAACAGATCTATGTCTGGTGGTCCCCACCTTTGAGTTATCATTGAGAATACTTGTGGGTGTAGTCTCCATTCATGAGGATCTGTCAAATTTCTGCTTAATTCGTCTGCCAATGTATTCTCCTTTCCTGGCAGGAATTGTGCTTGCAGCTGTACTTGGTAAGTTAATGCTGTGTTCCACAAGTCCATTGCCTGTCTGCATAGTGGGTAGGAGTGCGTTCCTCCTTGTTTATGTACCACATAACTGTGGTGTTGTCCGTCCTTATGAGAAGTTGTCCTGGATGCAAGAGGTGCTTGAAGGCTGTTGGTGCATTTTTTACAGCTAGCATCTCCTTTTGATTGATGTGTAGTTGCCTTTGGCTTGCAGACCATTTGCCCTGTATGCATTGTCCTGCCATGTGTGCACCCCAGGCGTAGTCTGATGAATCTGTTGTCAAGGTTTTGTTTGCTGGAGGTGAGCAAAGGGAAAGCCCTTGTTTGCTTGGCATGCTTGAGCCCACCATAGAAACTCCTTCTGAAGGCAGGGAATGAGGGTTATACTTGCTTCGAGGCTGTGTCTGTGTTGGGACCGTACACTTTTTAGGTACCATTGTAGTTGAATGCAGGATGCCATGTACCCCAATGCCTGCAGGAATTTCCTTGCAGTGAGCTGGGTAGGAGTTGCCATGTTTTTTGAAGTACTGAGCCAGTTTTTGCTTGTCTGGCGTGAGGTAAGCCATCTGGGCCGTTGTATTCAAGCTGGCACCCAGGAAAATTATTTCTTGTGAGGGTATTAGTTTTGATTTCTTTTTGTTTACTGTGTACCCTAGGCACTTAGTAACTTTGTCACAAATGCCAGATGCTGTAGTAGATGTCTTTGCTGTCCGCTTGGATCAGGCAGTCGTCCAGATATGGATAAATTTGTATTCCTCGTTGTCTGCAGTATGCAATTACTGATGCCAGGCATTTCGTGAATACTCTGGGCGCAGTACATAAGACAAAGGGCAATGCAGAGAATTGATAATGCGTTGTGCCTGCTAAAAATCTGAGGTATCTTCTGCAATCTTGTCTGATAGGGACATGCAGGTATGCCTCTTGGAGGTCCAACGTTATCATCCAAGACTCCTTGCCCAGCATGGGGAAGAAGCTGCTGTAGTGTGAGCATTTTGAATTTGGGAATGTCCAGGTACGTGTTTAGAATTGAAAGGTCTAAGATGGGTCTCCATGCTTTGTCCTTTCTTGGTACTAGAAACAGTCTTGAGTAAAATCCTTGGCCCTGCTCTTTTGCAGGTACCTTTTGAATTGCCCTCATGTTCATGAGAGCTGAAATTTGTTTTTGTGCCTCTGCCCATTGGTTTGTTGGCAGATTTGGCATGCCTCTCATCCGTGGTAAAGTGTGCAAATGAAATCTGTAGCCTCGGGTAATAATGTCCAGAACCCATTTGTCCTTTGTTATGATGTGCCAATTTTGGGGAAAAAGCGCCAGTTTTCCTCCTAGAGGTGCTGCCTGGGCTAATTTGCTTGGCAGACGCAGAGGAAAGTCACTGAGTTTGTTTTCTGAAGGGTTGAGATTGGTCGTCTCCCCCTCTGAGTTGTTGTTTGCCATTGTCTAGGCCTGAAGGTACCTTGTGCATGGCCTCTGCCCCTAGGGTGCCTGTACCTGCCCCTTTGGGGTCTGTCTGAAGCAGGAAAGGACCAGTTAGTTGATGGCCAGTTTCTGCTGAAGCAAGGCGGTTGCACCTGTAAAAAATCTTTAACTGTTTGCAGAGATTTTGCCTTTCCTTCCATTTTCTTTAAAACTTCCTCTGCTTTGACACCAAATAATGCATCCTTTTGCAGTGGAGCATCCAGCAACTTTGCTTTGACATGTTCTGGTAGGGCCTGCTATTTTAGCCAAGCATGTCTACGTATTACAGACCCTGTGACCACTGCTCTACATGAGGCCTCCAAAGAATCAAAACCACACTGCAAGGTATGTTTTCCTAGTTGTTCTGCTGCATGCAACAAATCCTGCATCCCTTTGAAATCTAGTTGATCTGTCTGAGGGATCATTTTCTGTATTAACTGAGTAAGCAAGTACTGCTGGTATTTAATCCTGTGGAATTGGCAGTTTAATGCCCTCATGGCCAAAGTGGCAGAGGCAAACACTTTTTCCCCCATCTTTCTAATGCCCTGGAATCCCTTTCCGCAGGTAGTGGATTTTTAGCAGTGGAGGCCTTAACCCCTTTGGGACCCTGGGAAATGGTTTCTGGGTCTGCAGTAGGGCTTTTATATAAAAACTTGTGAAAGTCAGGGACTCGGTAGTATCTTTCTGGTTTAGGTGGAGCTGGAGGTAAGGAATCTGGATTTAGACTGGATTCAGTGTAGACATCATCCAGAATGTCTAAAACAGGAGGAATGGCTAAGGGTCTATGCTGAGGTAGAAGAAGAAACTCACTGAGTCTTTTCTTGGAGTCAGAGTAATCTTGCCCTTCCCAGTGGAAATGCTCTCTCATGCTGTGCAGGTTTTCCCCAAAAGAGAAGTCTTCAGAGGGGGAAACAGCGGGAATTGATTCCTCACCATCCGAGTCTTCATAGTGAGGGTAGGGGTCATCCTGTTCCTCAGAGTCTGCTGAGGAAATGGTGTCCTGGTCAGAAGGAGGTAAATCTTCCTCCAGTCTAGGCCTTTTGTCAGGAGGGGGTTGGGAACCTCTGATAAGGGTAATCAGGTCTTCAGCCATTTTGAGCAATTGCTTTTTAGGCATAGGGGCCTGTGTGGGAGTCTGTGGACCTGGTTTCTTAACCTTTGGTAGCCTAGTGTATGACTTAATGGAGAGAGTCATCGGTTTAAAGACGCCTTCTGAAACCGAAGGCCTGTCCATAGTCTCCGGATCGCCGCCAGGGCTGGCGTCCGCGAGTTGAGGAGGATCCGGCTCCAGTGGCCCAGTAGATTCTGTCTGAGAGGTAGTCGCATCTTCTAAGTCTGTGGTAGTCACGGGCTTTGTAGGCGCCTCACTGAATACCGAAGATCTGGCGGCAGGCCTAACTGAGACCTCGGAGTCTGGTCTAGGCTGCCTGTCTTTGCCCCTGTGTTTTTTAAAAATAGCGGTAGTCGGAGGTTCCGACGACATAATGTAGTTGAATTTTCTGCCAAAATAATGTCGGGCGGTACCAGCCAGACGCTTAATAGTGCGTTTATTGAACCTAGTGCAAAACAGACAACCAGAATCATCGTGGTCTGGGCCTAGGCAAGGAATACAATAAGAATGGAAATCCTTATGAGGTATTCGCTTCCCACAAGAAATACAATTATTAACTTTGTCTGACATCGGTCTGAGGCAAGAAAAGTTTCCCCAACGGGGTACTTAGCTTTATAGAAGACTTCGGCTGAAATTCTGTTAGAAAATCTCAGGAGCTGGCCGACCGGCACTTGCGAATTGCTTCTGCTTCGGGCACCACGCGGCAAGAAAGACTGAAGAAAACGGCGTTGGCTGCCTCTTTTATACCCCTGCCGCACTGACGTCAGGGAAGAAGCGACGACAACCGACGCTGGACCAAGGCTTTGGAATTCAGGCCGACTGCAGGGACCGCCTGACAGCACGATAACCCAAGTGTGATGACTGCAGCAGCATAGCACGATGAACATCGGAAGAGTTGTCGGCAGTTTTGGACCTATGCTGTCTTTGTCTTTATCCTTTCGTTTTTTCAGAATATCGGTAGTCAGATGGCTTACCAAAGCCATTTCTGGATAGTTAAACTGAGTACCAAAATAATGTGCTGCGAAAATATACAGACGACGAATAGTTCGGGGGTTGAATAAGGTAAAAAAACGACAGCGAGGGACGTTGTGGTGTGGGCCTAAGCAAGGAATGCAGTACAAATGAAAAACTTTGAGGTATTTGCTTTCCACAGGTAAGACAGTTGTTAACTTTTACTGACATTGGTTAAGAGCAAGAAAAAGGATAGCCAACGGGGTATTTAGCTTTTTTTGAAGACTTCGGTTCTGAAACTCAAACGAAAATTTCAGGAGTCAGCAGACAGGCACTTGCGAACTGCTTCTGCTTCGGGCACCGCGCGGCAAGAAAGACTGATGTAATGGCGTCGGTTGCATGTTTTATACCCTTGATGACCGGAAGTCATGTAAGAGACAGCATCCGACGCAAGAATCCAAGACTTTGATACTCAGGCCAGCTGAGGGCTACCTGCAGGCAGATAACCCAAATGTAATGACTGCAACAGTGAAATATGAAGAACATCTGCAGAGGCAAACCCTGCCCTAGCCTTAGAAAATAAAGGTAGGTGGTAATGCTTGGCAAAGGTATGGTCAGAAGTCCAAGTGGCAGCTTCCAGGATGTCCTTAGTGGGAACTCCTCTGAGGAATGCTGTGGAAGTGGAGGCTGCCCTAGTGTAATGGGTTCGAATAGATTTGGGGGAGAGGGTTCAAATGTAATCTGTAGCAGAAATGGATACAGTGTGATATCCATTTGGAAATGGTTTGCTTGGAAATGGGCTTCCCCTCTGCCACTGGGGCAAAGCTGACAAGTAGTTGGTCTGTCTTCCTGAAGGGTTTAGTATGGTCCAGATAGTATCTGAGCTGTCTGTGCACGTCTAGTGAGTGCAAAATTCTTTCCCCTTCTTCTGAGGGTTAGGAAAGAAGTTGGGTAGATGTACGGCCTGGTTGAGAGTCACATTAGATACCACCTTGGGCATAAAGGAGGGGTTAGTCCTCAGGGAAACCTTGTCTGCATGAAAAATGATGAGGGGCTCAATGGCCATCAGTGCCTGAAGTTCTGAAACCCTTCTAGCTGACGTCATAGCTATGAGAGCAGTCTTCCAGGAGAGGAAAGTACAGTTGTGTACACTTACCATAAATGTAGATGTTCCAGTGTATTCACTGTTGCAGTCATTACATTTGGGTAATCTGCTAGCAGATTGCCCTCAGTTGGCCTGAATAACAAAGTGTTGGGTCCTGCATCAGTTGCTGTCTCCTCTTCCATGACATCAAGTCGTCAGGGGTATAAAACATGCAGCCGATGCCATTTTAAACAGTTTTTCTTGCCCCACGTCAGGTACCCCCCAAATGGGGAGCCAAAATATATATATAAACTGTAAATATATAAATGCACCTTACAAACATAAAATTTACCTTCAACTAAAAGCAAATACACCACAAAGGCTTTTGAGTATAGTGAAGGAAAGAAAAGGTATAGAATGGGGGAAGGCGGGTGGGTAACCCAGACTGCAACAGTGAATACACTCAAACATCTACATTTATGTTAAGTGTACACAACTGTACTATGTTCTTCGTGTATCACTGTTGCAGTCATTATATTTGGGTAGAATCCCAAAGCTATGGATGGGAGGACGGAACTAAACAGCATTAGGAGCAGCTATAAGGCCCTGCAGGACTGCAGTGGCAAAGCATGCCCTAGATTTAGACGAGAGGTAAATGATAATGCTTTGTGAACATATGAACAGAGCTCCAAGTAGCAGCTTCTAGAAAATCTTTGATTGGGACCCCTCTGAGAAAAGCTGAAGTAGAGGCAGCCCTGGTGGAATGGGGATCTTAGCCCCTTGGGCACAGGTTTACCATAGTGCAAATAGCAGAAACGAATACAGTGGCTTATCCTTTTAGAAATAGTCTGCTTTGATATAGCCTTCCCCTCTGATCCTGCAGCAAATGCTACCAGTAGTTGCTCAGACTTTCTTAGAGATTTTGTTCTGTTTAAGTAGAATCTTAGTTGTCTGTGTACATCCAATGAATGCAGAATCCTCTCTCCCTTGTTCTGCGGATTTGGAAAAAATGTTGGCAGGTGAATGGTCTGGTTAAGAGACACACTGGATACCACCTTAGGCATAAAGGAAGGGTTGGTCCTGAGGGCCACCCTATCCGGGTAAAATATAATGAAAGGCTCCACTGCCATAAGAACCTGTAATTCTGAAACCCTTCTAGCTGAAGTGACTGCCAAAAGAAAAGCTGTCTTCCAAGACAGAAATTTTATACCCACAGTAGCTGCTGGTTCAAAAGGAGTCAGGGTGAGTTTTTCCAGCTCAAAATTGAGGTCCCATGCAGGAGCTGGTGCTCTCCTGGGAAGCCTTAAATTTTTGGCTCCTCTGAGATACTGTTTTAGCAGTGGATAAGAAAACAAGGGAGGCTCTGTGTTGTAATGAGCCGAGATGGCAGAGGCATGTATTTTTATTAAAGAAAAAAATAGGCCCTTGTCAAACATCTCAGTTACGTATTGTAAAAATCTGAGGAATATTGGGCTTTGCTGTCTATTCCTTGTGCTTGGTTCCAAGCACAGAATCTCTTCCATTTATCAGCATAAGATTTCCTAGTACTAGGCCTTCTGGCTTCCAAAATGATATCCATCACAGGTTTACTGAGAGGTGTGGTTTGAATAATTAGTTGATTAGCCATGCTGCAAGATTTAGAGTTTGCAGCTGAGTGTGCAGAATTTGATAGTTCTGCTGAGACAGCAGATGAGGTGTTTGAGGCAAGTACCACAGAGGAAGGTGCGACATATTCTTTAGAAGTGGGTACCAGTGTTGGCGAGGCCAGTTCGGAGCAATTAGAATCATTTTTGGTTTTCCTGTCTGACTTTTAGTAAGACCTTGGAGAGCAGAGGCAGAGGGGGAAAGGCATAGACGGATAGGTTTTTCCAGCTGAAGGATAGAGCATCCACTTTCCATGCTTTTTTGCCATGAGTTCTTGTGCAGAATTTGTCCAACTGATGGATCTATTTGCCTCTCCCCAAAACTATGTCTTGGCTTCCCCATTTCTGTGTTAACATGCTTAAGATTTGTGGATCCAGTTTCCATTCGTGTGGGTCCATAAGATTTCTGCTTAGGTCGTCTGCCAGAATATTTTGCTTTCCTGGCAGGAATTGAGCTTGAAGATGTATTTGGTAAGTAAAGGTTGTGTTCCACAAGGCCATGACTAGTCTGCAAAGGGGGTAGGAATGGGTACCCCCCCTGCTTATGTACCAGATAACTGTGGTGTTGTCCTGGATGAAGTAAGTCCTTGAAGGCTGTCAGAGCATTCTGAACAGCTAGCGTTTCTTTCTGGTTGATATGCAGATGCATTTGGTTTGGGCTCCATTTGCCCTGAATGCATCTCCCTGCCAGGTGGACCCCCCAAGCATAGTCTGATGCGTCTGTAGTTAGGGTTTGGGTGGCAGGGGGTAGAGTGAATGACTGTCCCTTGTTTTGGTGACATGTCTCTGCCCACCAAAGAAACTCCTGTTGTAGGCAGAGAATGAGAGGAATCATTGTTTCCAGGCTGTGACAACGTTGACTCCATAAACTTTTTAGGTACCATTGAAGTTTCCTCATATGCAGTCTCGCATATGGAATTAGTAGGATGCAGGATGCCATGAACCACAAAGCCTGCAGAATTTGTCTTGCAGATAACTGGGGTTTTGTTGCCATTAGTTTGAAGTATGCTGTCAATTGTATTTGTTTGTCTGGCGTGAGGTACGCCACCACCCAGGAATGTAATTATTTGAGAGAGTACAAGTTGCGATTTCTTTTCGTTTACGGTGTACCCAAGGCATGCTAGAAGCTTTTTTACAAATGCCAAGTGTTGAAGAAGAGTGTCCTTGTCCTCTACCTGAACGAGACAGTCGTCCAGATAAGGATAAATTTGAAGGTTTCTTTGTCTGCAAAATGCAATTACTGTTGCCAGGCACTTTGTAAATACCCTGGGCGCAGTAGATAAGCCAAAGGGCAGTGCAGAGAAAGTACAGTTTTGTACCTACAATAAATGTAGATGTTAGAGTGCTAATACAGCTGCAGTCATAACAGATGGGTTATCCTGCCGTCAGGCGGTCCCTCGGTCGGCCGAAATCCAAACTCTAGGTCCGGCGTCGGTTGTCGTCGCTTCTTCCCTGACGTCAGTGCGGAAGGGGTATAAAAGAACCAGCCGACGCCATTTTCTTCAGTTTTTCTTTCCCCAAATGTCAGGTGCCCCCAGAAGGAAGGCAAAACAAACTCATGTAGTAATGCAATGTAATATAATCAAAAAACAGTAGATTGCAAGCAAATACACCATAAAGAATACCCCACAATCAGGTTGTATGAGGAGGTGTTTGTCATAAGGCCTGCCCCAAGAGGGGATGGAGGGAGGGAAACCTGGACTGCAGCTGTAATAGCACTCGAACATCTACATTTATGGTAGGTACAAAACTGTACTATGTTCATCGTGCATACAGCTGCAGTCATAACAGATGGGTAGAATCCCAAAGCTAAAAAGGGGTGGCAGGCACTAAGTGGAACTAGGAGGAGCAAGGATGCCCTGCAAGACTGCTGTGGCAAAGCCCGCTCTAGATTTAGAGTATAGTGGAAGGTGATAGTGCTTGGAGAAAGTGTGCAATGAACTCCAAGTGGCCGTTTCCAAAATATCCTTGGTACGAACCTCCCTGAGGAAAGCTGCAGAGGTAGCTGTGGCCCTTGTGGAGTGAGATCTGATGCTTGTAGGTACAGTTTTTCCATGAAATGAGTAACAAAAGCGTATGCAGTGGGCTATCCATTTTGAGATTGTCTGTTTGGAAATAGCCTTTCCTTGAGCACCTGTAGTATAGGACACAGAGTTGCTCTGTTTTTCTGAATGGCTTTGTCTTGTCCAAATAGTAACGAAGTTGTCTGTGAATGTCCAAGGAATGTAGTAGTCTTTCCCCTTTGTTTTGTGGGTTAGGATAAAAGGTAGGTAAGTGTATAGTCTGATTCAAGGCTACACTGGATAATACCTTTGGCATAAAGGGAGGGTTGGTTCGAAAGAAAACTCTGTCCTGAGGGAAAATGATGAAAGGTTGCACCGCCATGAGGGCTTGTAGTTCCGAAACCCTGCATGCTGAGGTGATAGCCAGAAGGAAAGCTGTTTTCCATGACAAATATTGTAGTTCTGTTGAGGCAGCTGGCTCAAATGGAGGCAGAGTCAGCTTTTCTAAAATGAAGTTGAGGTCCCAAGCAGGTACTGGTGGTTTCCTTGGGGGTTTTATATTCTTAGCCCCTCTGAGGAACTGTCTTAAGAGAGGATGAGAGAATAAAGGAGGATCAGTGTTGTATTGTGCAGAAATGGCTGAAGCATGGATCTTGATGGAGGAGAAGGAAAGTCCACTGTTTAACATCTCAGCTAGGTACTGTAATATCTGAGGTAAATTTAGAACCCAAGGATTCTGGCCCTTTTTCTGATTCCAGGCACAAAACCGTTTCCATTTGGCGGAGTAGGCTTTTCTAGTTGAAGGTCTTCTGGCCTCCAAGATGACATCCTGCACCCTCCTTGGAGAGGAGGGTCTGTTGGGAAATCAAGGAATCCTCCATGCGACTAGATTGAGGGTTTTTAGCTGACTGTGAAGAGTTTTGAAGTTGTGTTGGGTCAACATAAGAGGCACTAGAGGCAGGATTCATGGAGGGGAATGCTTCAGGTTCTTCAGGAGTGGACACCAGTGTTGTCTTGGCCAGTCTGGAGCAATGAGAATCATCTTTGGCCTCTCTGCTCTGGCATTTAATAGAACTTTGGGCAGCAGAGGAAGAGGTGGAAAGGCATAGACTGTCATTGTTGTCCAATTGAAAGAAAGTGCGTCCACTTTCCAAGACTGTGGATGATAGGTCCTTGAGCAAAGTTTTTTCAGTTGGTAATTTTTGTGGGTTGCAAAGAGGTCTATGTGTGGCCGTCCCCATGCCTGAATTCTTTTTGCGAAAACTTGAGGATGCAACTTCCATTCGTGTGGATCTGTCATATTTCTTCTTAGGTTGTCTGCCAGTGTGTTCTCCTTCCCTGGCAGGAATTGTGCTTGAAGTTGGATTTGCAATTCCAGAGCAGTGTTCCAAAGGGACATGGCTAGTCTGCAAAGGGGGGTATGAATGAGTTCCTCCCTGTTTATGTACCACATCACTGTGGTGTCTGTCCTTATCAATAGCTGGCCTGGATGCAGTAGGTCTTTGAAGGCCATAATAGCATTTTGTACTGCTAGCATTTCCTTTTGATTGATGTGTAGGTGCTTCTCTTTTTGGGACCATTTGCCCTGAATGCAGTGATCTGTCATGTGCGCCCCCCAGGCGTCTGTTGTGATGACTTGATTTGCTTGAGGCATGCAGAAGGGGAGAGACCTATGTTTCTTTGGCATGCTTGAGTCCACCACAGAAATTCCTTTTGAAGAAATGGAATGAGTGGTATAATTGTTTCCAAACTGTGGCTGTGTTGAGACCATAAGTTTTTTAGGTACCATTTAAGTTTCCTCATATGCAGCTTTGCACATGGGATCAGTAGGATGCAAGATGCCATGAATCCCAGAGCCTGCAGGACTTTCCTTGCAGTCAGCCTGGTGAAGGCTGCCATTTTTCTGAAGTAGTGAGATAATTGCCCTTGCTTCTCTGGCGTAAGGTAGGCCATCTGGGTGTTTGTATTCAAACTGGCACCCAGGAAAATTATTGCTTGAGAGGGTATTAGTTTTGATTTCTTTTTGTTGACTGTGTATCCCAGAAAGTTCAACAATTTTATTACAAAGGCCAGGTATTTCAGAAGTATGTGCTTGCTGTCCGCTTGGATCAGGCAGTCGTCCAGATATGGGTATATTTGTATCCCTTGAAGTCTGCAGAAGGCAATTACTGATGCCAGGCATTTCGAACACTCTGGGCAGTAGATAAGCCAAAGGGCAATGCAGAGAATTGATAATGGGTTGAACCTGCAAGAAATCTGAGGTATCTTCTGCAATCTTGTCTGATAGGGACATGCAGGTATGCCTCCTTGAGGTCCAATGTTACCAGCCAAGACTCCTTGCCCAGCATGGGAATAAGCTGCTGTAATGTGAGCATCTTGAATTTTGGTACGAGTAAATATGTGTTTAGGATGGATAGGTCCAAAATAGGTCTCCAATCTTTGTCCTTCCTTGGTACCAGGAATAGTGTGGAATAAAAACCTTGACCTTGTTCTATTGCAGGTACCTCTTGAATAGCTTTCATGCCCATGACAGCTGAAATTTGTTTTTGTGCCTCTGCCCTTTGATTTTGTGGCAGGTTTGGCATGCCTCTTATTTTTGGAAGGGTGTGAAAGTGGAATCTGTAGCCTCTGTCTATAATGTCCAGGATCCATTTGTCTTTTGTGACAATATGCCAATTTTTTGAAAATAATGCCAGTTTTCCGCCTAAAGGTGCTGCCATTAAATCTTTGCTTGGCATGCAAAGGGGAAAGTCATTGTGTCTGCTTTCTGAATGGCTGTGATCTATCTTCTCCACCTCTTGGTGCAGGAGCTTGCCATTGTCTGGCTCTAAATGATCCCTGAGATTGCCCTCTACCCCCTCAGGCACCTGTATCTACCTCTTTGAGGTCTGTCCGTGGCTGGAAAGGACCAATTTTTTGAAGGCCAGTTTCTGCTGAAATGTGGAGGCTGTACCTGTAGGAAATCTTTCACTGTTTGCATTGATCTTGCCTTTTCCTCCATTTTCTTTAGTACCTCCTTAGCTTGAACACCAAACAATACATCCTTTTGAAGAGGTGCATCTAGTAATTTAGCTTTGACATGATCTGGTAAGGTTTGCTCTTTGAGCCAAGCATGTCTACGTATGACAGACCCTGTAACAGCAGCTCTACATGAGGCCTCTAAAGCATTGAAAAGTACAGTTTTGTACCTACCATAAATGTAGATGTTCGAGTGCTAAAACAGCTGCAGTCATAACAGATGGGTTTTCCTGCCGTCAGGCGGGTCCTCGGTCGGCCGAATTCCAAAGTCTAGGTCCAGCGTCGGATGTCGTCGCTTCTTCCCTGACGTCAGTGTGACAGGGGTATAAAAGAACTAGCAGACGCCATTTTCTTCAGTTTTTCTTGCCCCAGATGTCAGGTGCCCCAGAAGGAAGGCAATACATAAATTTAAGTAATAATGCAATGCAATATAATCAGAAAACAGTAGTTGCAAGCAAATACACCATAAAAGAATACCCCAATCAGGTTGTATGAGGAGGGGTTAAGCCATTAGGCCTGTTCCAAGAGGGGAAGGAGGGAGGGAAACCTGGACTGCAGCTGTATTAGCACTCTAACATCTACATTTATGGTAGGTACAAAACTGTACTATGTTCATCGTGCATACAGCTGCAGTCATAACAGATGGGTAGAATCCCAAAGCTAAAAAAGGGGTGGTAGGCACTAGGTGAAACTAGGAGGAGCCAGGATGCCCTGCAAGACTGCAGTGGCAAAGCCTGCTCTAGATTTAGAGTATAATGGTAGGTGATAGTGCTTGCAGAAAGTATGTACAGAACTCCAAGTGGCTGCTTCCAAAATATATTTGGTAGGAACCCCCCTGAGGAAAGCTGCAGAGGTAGTTGTTGCCCTTGTGGAGTGAGATCTGATGCCTGCAGGTACAGTTTTACCATGAAAAGAGTAACAAAAGCGTATGCAGTGGGCTATCCATTTTGAGATTGTCTGTTTGGAAATAGGCTTCCCTTGAGCTCCTGTAGCGTAGGACACAAAGAGTTGTTCTGATTTTCTGAAAGGCTTTGTTCTGTCCAAATAATAACGTAGCTGTCTGTGAATGTCCAAGGAATGTAGTAGTCTCTCCCCTTTGTTTTGAGGATTAGGGTAAAAGGTAGGTAAATGGATAGCCTGATTCAAAGCTACCCTGGATACTACCTTTGGCATAAAGGAAGGATTGGTTCGTAAGGAAACTCTGTCCTGATGGAAGATGATGAAAGGCTGCACAGCCATGAGGGCTTGTAGTTCCGAAACCCTGCGAGCTGGTGATAGCCAGAAGGAAGGCTGTTTTCCAGGACAAATATTGCAGTTCTGTTGAAGCAGCTGGCTCAAAAGGAGGCAAGGTCAGTTTTTCTAGAATGAAATTGAGGTCCCAAGCAGGTACTGGTCGTTTCCTTGGGGGTTTTATATTCTTAGCCCCTCTGAGGAACTGTCTTAAGAGGGGGTGAGAGAATAAAGGAGGATCAGTGTTGTATTCTGCAGAAATGGCTGAGACATGGATTTTGATGGAGGAGAATGAAAGTCCACTGCTTAGCATTTCAGCTAGGTACTGTAATATTTGAGGTAAATTCAGTATTCCAGGATTCTGACCCTTTTTCTGATTCCGGGCACAAAACCGTTTCCATTTTGCCGAGTAGGCTTTTCTAGTAGAAGGCCTTCTGGCCTCCAAAATGACATCCTGCACATCCTTGGAGAGTAGGGTCTGTTGTGAATTTAAGGAATCTTCCATGCGACTAGAGTGAGTGTTTTCAGCTGACTGTGAAGAGTTTTGAAGTTGTGCTGAGTCAGTAGAATAGGCAGAGGCAGGATCCATGGTGGTTAATGAGTCAGGCTCCTCAGGAGTGGGTACCAGTGTTGTCTTGGCCAGTCTGGAGCAATGAGAATCATCGTTGGTCTGTCTGCTCTGGTTTTTAATAGAACTTTGGGCAGCAGAGGAAGAGGTGGAAAGGCATAAACTGTCATTCTTGTCCAACTGAAAGAGAGTGCGTCCACTTTCCAGGCTTGTGGATGAAAGGTCCTTGAGCAGAATTTTGTCAATTGGTGATTTCTGTGGGTGGCAAAGAGATCTATGTCTGGCCTTCCCCATGCTTGAATTATCTTTGTAAAAACTTGAGGATGCAACTTCCATTTGTGTGGATCTGTCATCTTTCTGCTTAGGTTGTCTGCCAGCGTGTTTTCCTTGCCTGGCAGGTACTGTGCTTGAAGTTCGATTTGTAATTCCAGAGCCATGTTCCAAAGAGACATGGCTAGCCTGCATAGGGGGCATGAATGGGTTCCTCCCTGTCTATGTATCACATTACTGTGGTGTTGTCTGTCCTTATCAATAACTGGCCAGGATGCAGAAGTTCTTTGAAAGCCATAATAGCATTTATTACTGCTAGCATTTCCTTTTGATTGATGTGAAGGTGCTTTTCTTTTTGGGACCATTTGCCCTGAATGCACCGATCTGTCATGTGCGCCCCCCAGGTGTAGTCCGAGGCGTCTGTTGTGATGACCTGATTTGCTTGAGGCTTGCAGAATGGGAGACCTGTGTTTCTTTGGCATGCTTGAGCCCACCACAGAAATTCCTTCTGAAGACATAGAATCAGTGGTATTATTGTTTCCAAACTGTGGCTGTGTTGAGACCATAGTTTTTTTTGGTACCACTGAAGTTTCCTCATATGCAGCTTTGCACATGGGATTAGCAGGATGCAAGATGCCATGAATCCCAGAGCCTGCAGGATTTTCCTTGCAGTCAGCCTGGTGAAGGTTGCCAGTTTTCTGAAGTATTGAGTTAGTTGCCCTTGTTTCTCTGGCGTGAGGTAGGCCATCTGGGTATTTTTATTCAAGCTGGCACCCAGGAAAATTATTGTTTGAGGGGGTATTAGCCTTGATTTCTTTTTGTTGACTGTGTATCCCAGAGAATACAACAACATTATTACAAACGCCAGATGTTTCAGAAATATGTGCTTGCTGTCCGCTTGGATCAGGCAGTCGTCCAAATATGGGTATATTTGTATCCCTTGAAGTCTGCAGTAGGCAATTACTGATGCCAGGCATTTCGTGAACACTCTGGGCACAGTAGATAAGCCAAAGGGCAATGCAGAGAATTGATAATGGGTTGAACCTGCAAGAAATCTGAGGTATCTTCTGCAATCTTGTCTGATAGGGACATGCAGGTATGCCTCCTTGAGGTCCAATGTTACCAGCCAAGACTCCTTGCCCAGCATGGAAAAAAGCTGCTGTAATGTGAGCATTATGAATTTTGGCACGAGTAAAAATGTGTTTAGTATGGATAGGTCCAAAATAGGTCTCCAATCTTTGCCCTTCCTTGGTACCAGAAATGGTCTGGAATAAAAACCTTGACCCTGTTCTTGTCAGGTACCTCTTGAATAGCTTTCATGTCCATGAGATCTAAAATTTGTTTTTGTGCCTCTGCCCTCTGATTGTGTGGCAAGTTTGGCATGCCTCTCATTTTTGGAAGGGTGCGAAAGTGGAATCTGTAGCCTCTGTCTATAATGTCCAGAATCCATTTGTCTTTTGTGACAATATGCCAATTTTTCGAAAATAATGCCAGTTTTCCGCCTAAAGGTGCTGCCATTTGAGCCTTGCTTGGCATGCAAAGGGGAAAGTCATTGGTTCTGCTTTCTGAATGGCTGTGAACTATCCTCACCACCTCTTTGTGTAGGTGCTTGCCATTGTCTGCCTCTAAACGATCCTTGAGATTGCCCTCTACCCCTCGGGCGCCTGTATCTACCTCTTTGGGGTCTGTCCGTGGCTGGAAAGGACCAATTTTTTGAAGGCCAATTTCTACTGAAACGTGGAGGTTGTACCTGTAGGAAATCTTTCACTGTTTGCATTCATTTTGCCTTTTCCTCCATTTTCTTTAATACCTCCTCAGCTTTAACACCAAACAATACATCTTTTTGAAGAGGTGCATCTAGTAATTTAGCTTTGACATGATCTGGTAAGGTTTGCTCTTTGAGCCAAGCATGTCTACGTATGACTGATCCTGTAAAAGCAGCTCTACATGAATTCTCTAAAACATCAAAACCATATTGCAAGGTATGTTTACCCACTTGCTCTGCACTATGTAACAAATCCTGCAACTCCTTCAAGTCTGGTTGTTCAGGTTGTGACATTTTGCTTTTCAACTGTGATAACAGAAACTGTTGGTACTTTAACATATGGAAGTGACAGTTTAATGCCCTCATGGTTAAGGTGGCCGAGGTGTATACCTTTTTCCCCCACCTTTCTAAAGATCTGGAAACTCTCTCTGAAGGTAATGGATTTTTAGCAGTGGAGGTCTTAATTCCCTTGGGACCCTGTGAAATAGTTTCTGGGTCAGCCGCATGGCTTTTGTATAGGAATTGGTGTGAATCAGGAACCCGGTAATACCTGTCAATCTTGACTGGAGCTGGAGGTAAAGAATCTGGGTTAAGGCTGGCCTCCGAATACACATCTAAAATGTCTAAGACAGGAGGTATAGCCAGAGGCCTATGCTGAGGGAGCAAGAAGAAATCCCTAAGCCTTTTCTTGGAGTCTGAGTACTCTTGGCCTTCCCAGTGGAAGTGTTCCCTCAAGGTATGTAAGGTTTCCCCAAAAGAGTAATCCTCAGGGGGGGAGACAGAGGGAATGGACTCCTCTGCAACAGAATCTTCAAAAGGGGAGTATGAATGTTCCTGGTCTTCAGAATGTTCTGAAGTAATGGAGGCCTGGTCCGAGGAAGGGTATTCTTCCTCCACTCTGGGCCTTTTGTCCGAGGGTGGTTGAGAACCCCTGATAAGAGTAATCAAATCCTCAGCCATTTTGAGCATCTGCTTTTTAGGCATGGGGCCTTGACAGGGGCCCTGTGGAGCTTGTCTTTTAGTATGCATGGCTGCTTTAGACTTAGTGAAAGCCTTGATGGAAAAAGAAGAGGAAGGCCTGAAGACACCTTGAGAGGTGGCAGGCCTGTCTAAACTCTGAGTTTCCCCGCCAAGAGTGGCTTCGGTATCTGTAGTCGGGGTGTGGGCCGAAGAGCCTGCGACCTCGGGTACAGAAGACACTGCCAATGAAGTATCATCGGTAGTCAGGGGCTGCGTAGGCACCTCACTGAGAACCGGAGCACCTATAGTCGGCTTTAGCGTGGTGTCGGTAGAAGTCGCAGACCTCGTATGTTGGTCCTTATCTTTGCGTTTTTTACTCAAAACTGGAGTCGGAGTATCCGACGACATAATGTAATTAAACTTTTTGCCAAAATAGTGTTGGGCGAACTCCGCCCGGTGGTTAATAGTGCGTCTGTTGAATGTAGCACAAAAACGACAGGCCGAGACGTCGTGGTCTGGGCCTAATCAAGGAATGCAGAGGGAATGAAAATCCTTATGCGGTATTTGCTTCCCACATGAAATGCAATTATTAACTTTGTCTGATATCGGTCTGAGGCAAGAAAAGTTGCCCCAATGGGGCACTTAGCTTTCAGGAAGACTTAGGTTGAAAAATATTCGTAATCTCAGGAGGTAGCCGACTGGCACTTGCGAACTGCTTCTGCTTCGGGCACCGCGCGGCAAGAAAGACTGGGGAAAATGGTGTCGGCTGGTTCTTTTATACCCCTGTCGCACTGACATCAGGGAAGAAGCGACAACATCAGACGCCGGACCTAGACTTTGGAATTCGGCTGACCGAGGACCCGCCTGACGGCAGGAAAACCCATCTCTTATGACTGCAGCTGTATGCACGATGAACATCCACATTGCAAGGTACGTTTACCCACTTGCTCTGCACTATGCAACAAATCCTGTAACTCCTTTAAATCTGGTTCTTCAGGTTGTGTCATTTTGCTTTTCAACTGAGATAACAAAAACTGTTGATACTTTAACATATGGAACTGACAGTTTAATGCCCTCATGGTTAAAGTGGCCGAGGTGTATACCTTTTTCCCCCACCTTTCTAAAGCTCTGGAATCCCTCTCTGAAGGTAATGGGTTTTTGGCAGTTGAGGCCTTAATTCCCTTGGGACCCTGTGAAATAGTTTCTGGGTCAGCAGCATGGCTTTTGTATAGGAATTGGTGTGAATCAGGAACCCGGTAATACCTGTCAGGTTTAACAGGGGCTGGAGGTAAAGAATCTGGGTTGAGGCTGGCTTCTGTGTACACATCATCTAATATATCCACAACAGGAGGGATAACAAGAGGCCTGTGCTGAGGAAGCAAGAGAAAATCCCTGAGCCTTTTCTTGGACTCTGAGTAATATTGGCCTTCCCAGTGAAAGTGTTCCCTCAAGGTATGCAAGGTTTCCCCAAAAGAATAGTCCTCAGGGGGGGATACCGAGGGAATGGACTCCTTAGCATCAGAATCTTCAAAAGGGGAATATGAATATTCCTGGTCCTCAGAATGTTCTGAGGTAACAGAGGCTTGGTCTGAGGAAGAGTAGTCTTCCTCCAGTCTGGGCCTTTTGTCCGAGGGTGGTTGAGAACCCCTGATAAGAGTAATCAAATCCTCTGCCATTTTGAGCATGTGTTTTTTAGGCATGGGGCCTAGAGAGGGGCTCTGTGGAGCTTGTCTTTTAGTTTTCATGGCTGCTTCGGATTTTGTGAAAGCCTTAATGGAAAAACAGGAAGGCCTGAAGACAGCTTGAGAGGTGGCAGGTCTGTCTAAATTCTGAGTTTCCCCGCCAAGAGTGGCATCGGTATCTGTAGTCGGAGTGGGGGCCGAGGAGCCTGCGATCTCGGGCACAGAAGACACCGCTAAAAAAGCGTCATCGGTACTCAGGGGTGCGTAGGCGCCTCGCTGAGAACCGGAGCACCTGTAGCCGGCTTTAGCGTGGTGTCGGTAGAAGTCGCGGACCTCATATGTCAGTCCTTATCTTTGCATCTTTTACTCAAAACTGGAGTCGGAGTATCCGACGACATAATGTAATTAAATGTTTTACCAAAATAGTGCTGGGCAAACTCCGCCCAACGCTTAATAGTGCGTTTGTTGAATCTAGCACAAAAGCGACAGGCCGAGACATCGTGGTCTGGGCCTAAGCAAGGTATGCAGAAGGAATGGAAATCCTTATGCGGTATTTGCTTCCCACAAGAAATGCAATTATTAACTTTGTCTGACATCGGTCTGAGGCAAGAAAAGTTTCCCCAATGGGGGTACTTAGCTTTCAAGAAGACATTGGCTGAAAAATTTTGTAAATCTCAGGAGCTGGCCGACCGGCACTTGCGAACTGCTTCTGCTTCGGGCACCACACGGCAAGAAAGACTTAAGAAAATGGCGTCAGCTGGTTCTTTTATAACCCTGCCGCACTGACGTCAGGGAAGAAGTGACGACAACTGACGCCGGACCTAGACTTTGGAATTCGGCCGACCGAGGGACCGCCTGACGGCAGGATAACCTATCTGTTATGACTGCAGCTGTATGCACGATGAACATTTGGTATTGCAAAAAACCTGCTTTGAAGCAGAGGTATCTTCTACAAGATTCCCTTATTGGGATATGCAGGTATGCCTCTTTTAAGTCTAGAGTTACTAACCAAACATTCTTGCCTAGCATGGGCAGTAGCTGTTGTAAAGTCAACATTTTGAATTTTAGAATGTCCAGGAACGTGTTCACAATCGATAAGTCCAGTATTGGACACCATGAATTGTCTTTTCTGGGTACCAAGAAAAGTCTTGAATAAAATCCTTGTCCGTTTTCCCTTTCTGGTACCAGTTGAATAGCCCCCATTATCCATGAGGGACAGGACTTGTTTCTGGGCCTCTGCCCACTGGTTTTGAGGCAGATCCAGCCATCCGTTTGGAAGTGGCAAAGTATGGAAATGAAATCTGTACCCATGGGATACTATGTTTAATACCCACTTGTCCTGGGTAATTAACTGCCAATTTTGAGCATGAAGTGCTAGTTTTCCCCCCAAGGGGGCTGCCAAAAGATAAGTGCTTGGAAATGGTAGAGGAAAGTCATTGAGACTGCTTACTGTAGGGTTGTGCTTTGTTACCTCCAGATTTAGAGGGGGAGGCACCCCATTGCTTTGACCTTTAAGATCCCTGTGATTGATATCTGGAGCCTTTTGAGTGCCTGGGTTTGCCCCGAGTGGCTCTGTTGGACACAGGAAAGGACCAATTTTTAGTAGGCCAGTGCCTACTGAACCTGGGTGGCTGCACTTGTAAGAAATCTTTTTCAGTTTGCATGGATTTAGCTTTGTCTTCCATTTTCTTTAAAACCTCTTCTGCCTTATTACCAAAGAGTATCATGCTGCAACGGGGCATCCAACAACTTAGCTTTAACAAGATCAGGCAGATTTTGCTCCTTGAGCCAGGCATGCCTTCTTATCACAGATCCAGTAACGGCGGCCCTACAAGAGGCCTCCAAGGAATCAAAACCACATTGCAAAGTATACTTTCCAACCTGATCTGCTGAATGCAATAAATCCTGTAACTATTTTCCACACAATCAGAAATCAACATCATTTTCTGTTTCAGTAATCCCATAACATGCTGTTGATAATTAAGCATATGAAACTGGCAGTTTAAAGCCCTAATTGCCAAGGTTGCAGACATATAAACCTTCTTACCCAATCTATCCAGCGCCCTGGAATCTCTATCAGAAGGGATAGCATTTTTGGCTGTAGAAGCCTTAACATCCTTGGGACCCTGAGAAATAGTCTCACGGTCAGCAGCAGGATTTTTTGAAAAGAAATTTGTGGGAGTCAGGAACTCTCTAATATCTGTCTGGCTTACTAGGAGCCGGAGGCAGGGAATCAGGAGCCATGCTTGACTCCGAGAACACATCAGTAATGTCTAAAATAGGAGGTATTGCCCACAGCGCTATGCTGAGGAAGAAGGAAATTTTTAAGAATCTTTTTTGATTCAGAGAAGTCCTGACTATCCCAGTGAAAATGTTCCCTTAAAGTATGCAAAGTCTCTCCAAAAGAGTAATCCTCAGGAGGAGATGCAGATGGGATGGATTCCTCTGCATCAGAATCCTCATAAGGTGGGATAGAAAACTCCTGATCAGAAGAGGAATCAGAAGAAATGGAAATCTGATCTGAAGATTCATAGACAGTGCCTTGCCTAGGCCTCTTAGTATGGGGGGGGGGGGGTTGGGAGAACCCCTGATCAAGGTAATTAAATCCTCAGCCATTTTGATCATTTATTTTTTAGGCATAGGGGCCTGAGCACGTGGCTCATGCATCAGTTTTTAGACATAGAAGTTGTTTTTGACCTTGTTTTTGTTGATGGCATTGGTTTAATATAAAAATGTTGAGGCCTGAAAACATCCTCAGAAGCCGGTGCCTGTTCTGCGGCTCCGGACCCATCCAAGGGAGAGACATCCACGGGTTCAATACTTTGCAAATCTCGTGGCATACCAGACTCTGAATGGGTCTCTGTAGAGGCCTGAGACTCAAAAATAGTGGGTATCAGGGGCTGTGAAAGCGCCTCACTGAGTACCAGCGAACCAGCAACTAGCTTAGGAGAAGCTTAGTCATCGGTTTTGGACCTCGAAGGTCTGTCTCTGTCTTTTTCCTTGCATTTTTTTGTGAACTCCGGTAGTTGGATTGCTAACTGACAACATTTCAGGGTAGTTAAATCTTGAGCCAAAATATTTAAAGGCAAAAATATGCCGACGCTTAATAGTGCTTTGGTTAAATTTAGCACAAAACCGACAGCAAGGCACGTTGTGATCAGGGCCTAGGCAAGGAATACAGTACAAATGAAAATCCTTATGAGGTATTTGCTTCCCACAAGTAATGCAATTATTAATTTTACTAACATCAGTAAGGGGCAAGAAAAAGTTTCTCCAATGGGGTACTTCGCTTTAGTTGAAGACTTCGGTTCTGAAACTCGAAAATGAAAATTTCAGGAGTTGGTCGACTGGCACTTGCGAACTGCTTCTGCTTTGGGCACCGTGCGGCAAGACTGACTGATTAAAATGGCGTTGGATGCATGTTTTATACCCCTGATGACCTGACGTCATGGAAGAGGAGACAGCAGCTGACGCAGGACCCTAGACTTTGTTATTCAGGCTGACTGAGAGCAACCTGCCAGCAGAGTATCCAAATGTAATTACTGCAACAGTGAAACACGAAGAACATTCTTAGTTCTGCTGAAGCAGCAGGTTCAAAGGGTGGTAAGGTTAGTATTTCCAAACCATAATCCAGGTCCCAGGCTGGAGTGGGTGTCCTTCTGGGAGGTCTGATATTAGAAGCCTCTCTGAGGAATTGTTTGATCAATGGATGGGAGAACAGGGGCGGTTTCAAAATGAGCTGAAATAGCCGAGACGTGGATTTTATTAGAAGAGGAGAGGTGGCCACTATTAAGTAGCTCCCCTAGGTAATCCAGGATAAGAGGGATGGAAGGTTGAGAGGTATTGCCCCCTCTGGACTGGCTCCAGTGGCAGAATCTTTTCCATTTTCCAGCATAAGATTTTCTGGTGCTGGGCCTTCTGGCCTCTGTGATATTATCTAGGACCTGTTTGCTCAACTGGGGCCCCTTGTTTGCTTTGTAGTATTAGCCATGCTGATAATGTCAGAGTGTGCAAGTCTGGGTGCAACATCCTCCCACCCACCAGAGTCAGAAGGTCTGGGATCAGGGGAAGCTGCCTGGGAGGCTGTAGATTCAGGCTGTGCAGTAAGGGGTACCAATGCTGCCTGGGCCAATCTGGAGGAATGGGGATGGCCTTTGGTCTCTCCTCCTTTATTTTGATCAGTACCTTGGGAATAAGAGGCAGAGGAGGGAATGCGTACAAAAAGAGGGTGTTCCAGGGAAGGTCAAGACATCCACCTTCCACACTAAGTGGTGATACTCCCTGGTGCAGAAGTTTTTCAGCTGATGGTTGAGATGTGAAGCAAAAAGATCAACCTCCAGTGTACAACACTCCTGAGTGATCTGTAGAAAGATTTTTCTGTGGAGTTGCCATTCATGGGATCCATTAAGTACCTACTTAAGTGCTCTGCCAGGTTACTGTTGATCACTGGTAGGTATTGGGCTATTAGGTGTAGTTCCTTGGAAGAGGGGGTCAAGCCAGAGGTTCATGATTAGCCTGCACAGAGAGTAAGACTGGGTCACTCTGTTTGTTGATGTACCACATTACTGTGGTATTGCGTGTTTTGATAAGGAGAACTCCTGGCTGGAATGGGGTTTGAAGGATGTCAGAGCCTTTTGTACTGCCATCATTTCCTTCTGGCCAATGTGTAAAGGACAGCAGTGGGCATACCAAAGACCTTGGGTGCACCTGCCTTCTAGGTGAGCGCCCCAAGCAATGTCTGAGGCGTTGGTGGTAATGGTCTGCTCAGTAGGGCGAAGACTGAAGGAAAGACCCTTGTTCTTGGCACAAGCCCCTGCGCATCAGAAAAACTTGGCCCTTATACAGGGGATCAGGGGGAGAGAGGTCTCTAGAGGTTGAGAGTGCTGACACCAAAGGTTCTACAGATACCACTGAAGTTCTCATGTGAAGCCTGTCCAGAGAATTAGAAGGATGCAAAATGCCATGTACCCCAAGGCTTGCAGGAACTTCCTTGCAGTGAGGTGACTTCTGGAAGCCAGCTGGGAAAAGCAGAGAGGCAGGAAGCTCTGCTTTTCTAAGGATAGGAAGGCCATTTGGGATGCTGTGTCCAGCAGTGTTCCCAAGAAAATGATTTTCCTGGAGTGCTTGCTTTGATTTCTTCTCGTTGATGGTGAACCCTAAGGAAGTTAGGAGGGTTTTGACGAAGAGGAGGTCCTGGAACAGCCTTTCTTTACACTCTGCCTGAATGAGGCACTCGTCCAAATAAGGGTAAATTTGTATGTTTCTCTGTCTGCAAAATGCTATGGCTGGGGCTAAGCATTTGGTGAATACCCTGGAAGCAGTAGATAAGCCAAAGGGTAGTGCAGAGAACTGAAAGTGTTGCGAGCCTGCTCTGAAGTGCAGGAATTTCCTGCAGGATTCCTTTATGGGGATGTGGAGGTAGGCATCCTTTAGACCTAGGGTCAGTAACCAGGCATTTTTTGTCAGTATAGGCAGCAGCTTGCTGCAAAGTTAACATTTTGAATTTGGGGACCACCAAGGAGGTGTTTAGAATGGACAGATCCAGGATGGGGTGCCAAGAGCCCTATTTTCTGAGAGAAAGGGATTGTCTGGAATAAAAGCCTTTTCCTGTTTGATCTGCAAGAACAGGTTGTACTGCCCCCTGGGATATGAGAGTTTGGACTTGTTTCGATGCCTCTGCCCACTGATTTGAAGGCAAGTCTGGGTACCGTCTTGGAATTGGGAGTTTGTTGAAAGCTAATTTTCTTTACAGAGGAAGACCCTTCCCTCCTAGCTTTTGGTGAGTGAAAGGGGGGGAGACAGGGAGTCATTTAGAGTTTTGGCCATAGAAGGATGGCTTAGAACTCCCTGCCTTTGGGGCAGAGGTGGTCCACTGTTTGGTTCATTGTTGTCCCTGGGATAGGGGCCTGGATGGTCTGTCCCTGCGGGGCTTACCTTGTCCCTGGTCTGCTAGGTGTAGGAAAGGACCAGTGCTTAAGAGGGAAAATTCCTGCTGAGCCTAGGAAGTTGAACCTGAAATAAATCTTTTACTGTTTGCAGAGACTTTGCTTTGTCTTCCACATTTTTAAGCACCTATTCTGCTTTTATTCCAAACAAGTGGTCCTTATCCAAGGGTGCATCTATTAATTTAGACTTGACATGATCAGGGAGAGGTTGTTCCTTTACAACCATGTATGCCTCCTAATGAAAGATCCTTATACTGCTATTCTGCTTGAAGCTTCTACGGCATCATATCTGCAGCGTAATGAGTGTTTAGACACCTGACAAGTAGAGTGCAGTAAATTTGCTAATTCCTTCTAATTTCACAATCAGGGAAGGTTGAAATATTTTGCTTTAATAGTTCCAAAGTGTGTTGTTGATATTTTAACATATGGATCTGACAGTTGAGTGCTCTGATAGCTAAAGTTGCAGATGTGTATACTTTTTTACCCCATCTGTCCAGAGCTCTGGAATTCTTGCCAGAAGGAACAGGATTTTTTGCAGAACTAGCCTTAGCTCTTTTAGGTCCCTGTGTAATGACCTCCGGGTCTGCAGCAGAATTTTTGTGTAGATATTTCTGAGAATCCGGTACTCTGTAATACCTGTCAGGTTTACTGGGAGGAGGCGGGAAGGCATCAGGGGCTAAGCTGGATTCATGGAAAACATCATCCACCACTTCTAACATAGGGGGGATGGCTAGGGGTCTGTGTTAGGGCAGATCTACAAAACTCTTAGTCTTTTCCTAGACTGGGTGAAAGTCCTGAGATTCCCAGTAGAAATGCTCCCTGAGGGTGTGATGGGTTTCCCTAAAGGAAAGGTCTTCTGGTGGGGAAGCAGAAGGGGCAGATTCCTCTGCATCTGAATCCTCATAAGCAGTCAAGAGGTGGCTGTTCCTCTTCAAAATCTGAATAATCTGATTCCTTAGAATCCTGTTCGGTCAATTTTTCAGGAAAAGGGGGTCTTTTCCTTTTTGAAGTTCTAGCCTGACTCCCCCTGATAAGGGAGAGAAGACCGTCCGCCATTTTAAGCATTTGGGCTTAGGGTGGTGGAGCATGAGCAAGATGGTGGCTAGAAGTGGATTTTCAAGGAGTGACCTGGTTTCTAGGCCTAAGAGTATCCATCGGTCTGAGAGAAATAGTAGTCTGTGAGAAGATGTCGTTTTTCGTCTAGAATCGGTAGTGTAAAAGGCCTCCTCAGAAGCCAGTGCCTGTGTCACAGCTCTGGCCCCAACTGAAGCAGAGACAACCAAATGCTCGGAAGACAAAGATTTCTACAGCATACCAGACTCTGAAAGGGTCTCGGTAGAGGCCTGCGTAGATATCGTATCGGACATCAGGGGCTGCAAAAACGCCTCGCTGAATTCCAGAGAACTGAAGACAAGCTTGGCGGCAGCATCGTTGGAAGGCTTAGCCTTGTGTGGTCTTGTCTCTATCTTTTTCTCTACGTTCTTTGAAGAATGTCTACGGTTTGTCTGACTGATGGCATTTCGGAATGTGAAGACTGAACGCGAAAATACGGATCACATACATAAGACCTCTACGACGAATGGTTCTCCCGTTAAAGAGGGCACAAAACCGGCAACGGCGGACGTCGTGGTCTGGGCCTAAACAAGTGATGCAGTGTGAATGGAAGTCTCATTGTGGATCTGCTTTCCACAGGCGAGACAACTGTTAACTTTTTCAGACATCAGTTAGTGCAAGAAAAAAGGATCCCCAACAGGGTACTTCACTTTAGACGTTTTCAGCTGTAATTCGAACTCTGGTAGCAACCGACTGGCACACTTGCCAACTGCTTCTGCTACGGGCTCCATGGCAAGAAGGACTGATGTAATGGCATCAGCTGTCTTGCTTTATAGCACTGATGCCCTGACGTCAGTCAGCAAGCGATAGCAGGTGACAGAAAAACACGGACTCTGGTATTTGGGCCGGCCAAGGGCTACCACACAGCAGAGGTTCCCCACAGGTGATGACTGCAACAGTGAAACATGAAGAACACAGCCCGATTACTGCCGACAGCAATCTGTATGCGTCCCTCAAAGCTTGACCTCTTCTCACCATCGTAAAGCACCTCATTTCCTTCTCTTCTCCAGATCGACCTACCTATCTGCTCTCATACAAACAGTAGAAAAAAAATATATATTCACATCTTCCTTGCATACAGTACAACCTTCCTCCCCAAAAGGCCTCATGTATCGCTTCTAGGCTGGTGCAGAGGAGACAGAAATCAGCATGACAGGAAAGGAGCAAGGGTATCAAAGTGGACTGGACATGGCCTATAAAGATCTAATAGTATGTTAAGTACCCAACTTTTGTGCCTTACACAGAATATTAAGCACCTAACTTTATCTGACATGATCCAGTCAGCCACTTCAGAGTCCCTGGCTACACATCTTGGTTGGCTTGATGAAAAAATCCTACAAAGGATGGTGACCCCAAACGACTACCTACATCTTGAGAACACATCTTGCTTACAGTGTCATGCAAAAGTGTGTAGTGAAGCTCATGCTGCAGAAGCACAGGATGTCATCTGCTGACATCTCTAAAGAAAGCTGAAGAAGCTGCCGGCAAAGATCTAGTGGAATGAACTCTGTTTTTACCTGGAACTGTCTTAATAGAAGCATAAAAGTAAATAAGACAATATGCAAAGACTAAAAAAATGTAACTCTGGAAATCTTCTTGGTCAATCTATTTTTTTTTTAAATCAACTAAGAAACTGGTTATCCTTTTAAACATTTATGGATATGTTAACATCCACCATTCACATGGAAATTTATTATCAAGATTTCAACAGTGATAATCTGTGTTGAATCTACAGCTGTTTAACATCTATCCTTGTAGTATTTTGATATCTTATGACTGGATAAGTAAATTCTCTAATGAACGCATGACAGGGGCTAAAGGCTTTAAGTGGGATGTTAAGTGTCTAAAATACCTATACAGATTACTTCTCTAAGTGGTCTTGCATCAGTGAGCTTAAAACAGCTACAATGTACACTGGGTGGAAGTTGCTCTTCTTCACTGCACCACTAAGTTCAAATTAAAAGATGTCAGTTTGTACAAACACTTAGGAGTGACTGACCTCCCAGAATCTGGTTTAGTGAAAATGCAGTAAAGATCATCAGAAAGGTTTAAGAAGTGTACCCTGCCTAGGAAGAAATGTTTCCAATATTTTTACTTATTTTATCACACTTGCGTATAAATGTGCATTCTTATGTGACAAACATTTCTGAAACAATGGGAAACTGTCATCTCATGAAGTTGATCCAGCAGCTCTAGCTAGTGTTTAAAACGAAGTTCCTTTAAACTCCCATAAGGCATCTGTCCCTCGGATTCAGTCTGCTGCATCTACGGGATGGTCCATACATACAGCACACAGAAATGGTGGAGGATAGGACAGGCTTCAAGTGGGCGGCACAGTGGTGCAGCAGTTAACTTTGTCGCCTCACAGCAAGATGTCATCTGGTTTGATTATCAGCTGGGGTGCCTTCTGTGCAAAGTCTGCATTTCCTCCCTGCAATCGTGTGGGTTTCCACCAGGTACTCAGGTCTCCTCCCACATTTCCAAAGACATGCGTCTGGAATGTTTCTCCTTTGGCCTTGGCTGAAAATAGGCTCCGTCCTAGCTGTACTTTTCCAGTTAACAAATGTTAAATAAAAATAAAGTTAAATAAAACTGACTGGATGGACTAAGGATAAGTAGAAGCCAGTTTTATTTTAAGTACATAACTTCTGCATCCTATTTCAGCCAGTCTGTCCAACTCAAGTGATGACACAAAATCCCAAGTTACCCACTTGCCTTGGTAGAATCATGAAAGGATGCCCTTTAGGACAGTAGCTCCAAATGAGCTGGACCTAGATATACCCAGTTTTATACTTACAGATTTTGTTTGGTGAAGGTAGAAATGCAGATGCCCTTCAACGTTGAATGGACAAAATTTTGGGATGCTTAAAGTGAAATAGTGGACCCATAGTGAACACTAGAAACGGCTGTTAGATGAACCCTCTTATTATGGGTGAGGAGTTGAACCTTCAGTGAAAATCTGAAATAGATGCTAAATACACCATCCTAAAGGAAAAACTGGACCCCTTATCAAAAAGGTCAGCCAAAAACTCTAGTATGGCAAGGATGAGTGCAATAAACAAATTCATTCACCTCTGAACTGTCCACAGAGAGAACTGTACCCTTTCCCCTTGAACACATTTCTGGTAGAAGACTTCTGGGTTGCTGCTAGGACTGGACCACTTCTGTCTGGCAAATGGCTTGATAGTAGCCAACACACTGGTTCAGAAAAAGACAGTCACATACAAGAGAAGCCGAAATGCAACTAAGGTAGACTTCCTCCTAGGAAGGAAAAAGAATTGGGGTAGAACCCATGATTGCAAAGTCATCTCCAGTGAAACAGTTGGCCCACTACATAAACCACTAGTTGCCACAATCAGCTACAAGCAGTGGTCAAAGAAACCTGGAAGTTGACTGAAGAGAAAGCACTACAGTTCAAGGGGTTACTTGAGGCTCTAGCACCCCAAAAAGAGGAGGAAATAGGTGGAGTTGAACAAGAATGGCAGCTCCTAAAAACAGCATGTATTAGGACTACAGAAAAGATATGTGGCCAAGCCAGGTATGGAAAAAAGGTACATAAGAGAATATGGTGGTGGAATGCAGAAGTCCAAAAAGTTATTAAAAGAAAGGAGTGCAGGAAGAAGTGGGAGATAGAAAAGACTGACAAGGCTAGGAAGGACTACTGGCTGGCTAACAAAGAAGTTACAATAGCAAAGAATAGGGCATCGGAGACACTCTACCAACTTCTGGAAAGTGACTCAGTAAGTGGCACAAAGAAACTATATCAGGTTGCAAGGCAAAGACAGAAAGATAAAGAAGATAGTCAGACACTCTTCATAAGGGAAGCCAGCAACAATCCGCGCACCAGTCCACAGGACAACAAAAGCAGATAGGAGTACTTCCAAAAACTTCTTATGAAGAGAATCCCACATAAGCTGTACTTCCCCATAAACAGCCTACAATGAGAGAATATGAGGAGCCCACCCTAGAAGAAGTAAGAAGTGCACTAAGGAAAATGAAGTCAGGGAAAGCAGCAGGCTCAGATGAGGTCACAACAGATATGATAAAGATGCTGGATGAGATGGGACAGAAATGGCTCCTGAGGGTACTAATAGCCACATGGAGAGAAAGGCGTACCCTAGATGACTGCAAAATAAATATATTTGTGCCACTGTACAAGAACAAAAGGGACATCCACAACTGTGGGCAGTACAGAGGCATCAAACTCCTATCACACTGCATGAAAGTTCTGGAGAGGGTAAATGATAAACAGATATGCAGAGTAGTAAAATGTAAAATGGAATTAAGCAGTTCAAATTCAGATCAGGATGCAACACAAAGTACAGCTGTTACCTTAAATGTAGATGTTGGAGTGTATTCACTGTTGCAGTCATTACATTTGGGTAATCCTGCTGGCAGGTTGCGGTCAGCCGGCCTGAATTCCAAGGTCTTGGGTCCTGCGTCGGCTGCTGTCGCCCCTTCCCTGACGTCAGGTTGTCAGGGGTATAAAAGAAGCAGCCAACGCCATTTTCTTCAGTTTTTCTTGCCCCAGATGTCAGGTGTCCCCAAAAAGGGTAGCCAAAGTTTATGTATATATTTAAAAATACACCAATATAAATTTTACCTTCATCTATAAGCAAATACACCACATAGGTAGTATAAATCAGAGAAGGAAAGATAAGATCCAAAAGAAAAAAGGGTGAAGGCGGGTAGGTAACCTGGACTGCAACAGTGAATACACTCGAACATCCACATTTATGGTAAGTGTACACAACTGTACTATGCTCTTCGTGCTTCACTGTTGCAGTCATTACATTTGGGTAGAGTCCCAAAGCTATGGTTGGAAGGCTGGAATTAGACAGCAGTAGGGGCGGCTATGAGGCCCTGCAGAACTGCAGTGGCAAAGCCTGCCCTGGATTTAGAGTAGAGTGGCAGATGACAATGCTTTGTAAAGGTGTGCACTGAACTCCAAGTAGCTGCCTCTAAAATGTCTCTTGGTTGGTACTCCCCTGAGAAAGGCTGCTGAGGTGGCTGCAGCTCTGGTGGAATGAGGCCTAATGCCCTTAGGCACTGGCTTGCCATGGTGTAAGTAGCAGGAACGAATGCAGTGGCCTAACCACTTAGAAATAGTCTGCTTTCAGATAGGCTTTCCTTGTGATCCTGCAGCATATGCCACTAGTAATTGTTCTGTCGTCCTGAAAGCTTTGGTTCTGTCCAAGTAGAATGTAAGTTGCCTGTGTAAGTCCAAAGAAAGCAGAATTCTCTCCCCCTTGTTCTGTGGATTTGGGTAAAAGGTTGGCAGATGGATGGCTTGGTTAAGAGTCACACTGGACACTACTTTAGGCATAAATGCTGGGTTTGTCCTCAGGGAGACCCTGTCAGGATGAAAAATGATGTAAGGTTCCACCAGCCATGAGCGCCTGTATCGCTGAAACTCATCTTGCAGAAATAATTGCTTAGAGAAGAGCTGTTTTCCAAGATAGAAACTTCATATCAGCAGTAGCAGCTGGCTGAAAAGGCAGGGTGAGCTTTTCCAAGACATAGTTGAGGTCCCATGCAGATATTGGTAGTTTCCTTGGGGGACTTAAATTTTTGGCTCCTCTGAGGTACTGCCTTAATAAAGGGTGTGAAAAAAGTGGTGGCTCTGTATTGTAATGAGCCAAAATGGCAGAGGCATGAATTTTAATTGATGAAAACAATAGGCCTTTGTCCAGCATCTCAGTTAAGTATTGCAAAATCTGAGGAATATTTGGTACCACTATCAGTTCCTTGTGCCTGGTTCCAGGCACAAAATCTTTTCCATTTTCCAGCTTAAGACTTTCTAGTACTAGGCTTTCTGGCTTCCAGAATGACATCCATCACAGCTTTACTGAGAGGTGTTTTTTGTATGACTACATTGTCCGCCATACTGCCAAGTTTAATGTCCTGAGTTGGCTGTGCATGATTTTGCTGGGAAAGTAGTAGAGGTATTTGAGGTAAGGTCCAAGCTGGGTAGAGAGAGAAGTTTCTTAGTATTGGATATCAGTACTGGCGTGGCCAGTCTGGGGCAATCAGTATCATCTTTGGCTTCTCCTGTCTGACCTTTAGGAGCACCTTGGGGAGGAGAGGCAGTGGAGGAAAGGCATATACTGAAAGGTTTTTCCAGATGAAAGATAGGGCATCCACTTTCCATGCTTGTCTGTGATTAGTCCTTGTGCAGAATCTTTTTAGCTGATAATTGACAGGGGAGGCAAATAGATCTATGTCCGGGCATCCCCATTTCCTTGTTATCATGCTGAAGACTTGTGGATCCAGCTTCCACTTATGGGTATCCATGAGGTATCTGCTTAGTCTGCCAGAGTATTTTCCTTTCCTGGCAGGAGTTGTGCCTGCAGATGTACTTGGTAAGTCAAAGCTGTGTCCCACAAGGTCATGGCTAGTTTGCAAAAGGGGTAATAATGTGTGCCCCCCTGCTTGTTTATATACCACATGACCGTGGTGTTGTCTGTCTTTATCAGTAGTCGTCTCAGATGAAGTAGGTCCTTGAAGGCTATCAGGGCATTTTGAACAGCTAACATCTTTTTGATTGACATGTAAATGCATTTGGCTTGAGGACCATGTGCCCTGAATGCATCTTCCTGCCGTGTGGGCTCCCCAGGCATAGTCTGATGCATCTGTTTTTAGTGTCTGCCTGGCTGGGGGTAAGGTGAATGGCTGTCCCTTGTTCTGGTGACAAGCCTTTGCCCACCATCGAAACTCCTGTTGCAGGCAGGGAATGAGAGTAATGACTGTTTCCAGGCTGTGGCAATGTTGAGTCCAAACACTTTTTAGGTACCACTGAAGTTTCCTCATATGCAGTCTTACATATGGAATTAGTAGGATGCAGGATGTCATGAAGCCCAAAGCCTGCAGAATTATTTTGCAGATAACTAGGGCTTTGTTGCCAACATTTTGAAATAGGTAGTCAGTTGCCTTTGTCTGGCGTGAGATAACCATCTGGGCAGTTGTATTCAAGCTTGCACCCAGGAATGTTATCTCTTGTGAGGGTACTAGTTTTTATTTCTTTTTGTTGACTGTGTACCCTAGGCATGTTAGAAGTCTTTTCACAAACACCAGAAGTTGAAGAAGAATGACCTTGTTCTCTGCTTGAATGAGACAGTCATCCAAGTAAGGATATATTTGTATTCCTCTTTGTCTGCAGAATGCAAGTACTGGTGCCAGGCACTTTGTAAAGACGCTGGGCGCAGTAGATGAGCCAAAGGGCAGTGCAGAGAATGGGTAATGCATTGAGCCAGCCTCGAATCTTATGCATCTTCTGCATGACTATCTGATTGGAACATGCAGGTATGCCTCTTTTTGGTCTAAAGTCACAAGCCAAGTATTCTTGCCCAGCATGGGCAGAAGCTGCTGCAAAGTCAACATTTTGAATTTTGGAATATCCAGGAAAATATTCAGAAAAGATAGGTCCAGTATTGGCCTCCAGACCTTGTCCTTTCTGGGTACCAAGAAACAGTTGAGTAAAATCCCAGCTCTTGCTCTGGTACTTGTTGAATGGCCCCCATGTCCATGAGGGATGAGACTTGTTTTTGTTGCCCATTGATTTCTTGGCAGATCTGGCCAGCCATTTGCCTTTGGCAGAGTATGGAAATGGAACTTGTAGCGTTGTGACACTATGCTTAGAACCCACTTGTCCTGGGTTATGATGTGCCAATTTTGAACAAAAAGTGCTAATTTTCCCCCTAAGGGTGCTGCCAGAAGATAAGTGCTTGGTGCAAGCAGGGGGAAGTCATTGGGACGGTTTTCTGTATGTTTGTGATCTATCTTCTCCAGCTTTGGAGGTAGAAACATCCCACTGCTTGGGCCTATAAGAACCTTGCGCCTGGGATCTGGCCCTAGGGCGTCTAGATCTGCCCCTTTGAGGTCTGTCTGACACAGGAAAGGACCAATTTTTTGTAGGCCAGTGTCTACTAAACCTAGGTGGCTGTACTTGTAAAACACCTTTGACAGTTTGCACAGATTTAGCTTTGTCCTCCACTTTCTTTAACACCTCTTCTGCCTTAACACCAAAGTATCATGCTGTAAAGGTGCATCTACTAATTTAACTTTAACTTGATCAGGCAAATTTTGTTCCTTTAACCAAGCATGCCTCCTAATTACAGAACCCGTAACTGTGGCCCTGTAGGAGGCCTCCAAATAATCAAAACCACATTGCAAAGTAAGTTTTCCAACTTGTTCTGCTGCATACAATAAATCCTGCATTTCCTTGTTTTCTGCACATTCAGAATTTAACAACATTTTCTGTTTAAGCAATCCCATGACATGTTGCTGATACTTAAGCATATGAAATTGACAGTTTAAGGCCCTCATAGCCAAAGTTGCAGAAGTAAGTGTAAACCTTTTTTCCCCATCTATCCAATGCCCTTGAATCTCTGTCAGAGGGGGTTGGGTTTTTTTGCAGTGGAAGCCTCAACTCCCTTTGGACCCTGTGAAATAGTTTATGGGTCAGCAGCAGGGTATTTAAAAAGAAATTTGCGAGAGTCAGGAACCTTGTAATATCAGTCAGGCTTAACAAGAGCTGGGGGAGTAAGGAGTCAGGGGTCAGACTAGACTCTGAAAACACATCATCTACAATGTCTAACACAGGTGGAATGGCTAGAAGCATGTGCTGAGGTAGTAAAAGAAAATCCCTGAGCCTCTTTTTAGATTCTGAAAAACCTTGGCTCTCCCAGTGGAAATGCTCCCTCATGGTATGCAAGGTTTCCCCAAAGGAATAGTCCTCAGGAGGAGATGCTGAAGGTATAGATTCTTCAGCATCAGAATCCTCATGGGGGAAGAGAATATTCCTGATCAGAAGAGGAATCAGAAGAAATAGAAACCTGATCTGAAGATTCATAGTCAGTGTCTTGCCTTGGCCTCTTATCAGGAGGGGGATGGGAACCCCTGATCAAGGTAATCAAGTCTTCGGCCATTTTGAGCATCTGTTTTTTTGGGGCATAGAGGCCTGTCCACGTAGCTCTTGAGTTTGTTTCCTTGCTTTAGAAGGTGCTTTAGTCTTTGCCTTTGAAGCTGAAGTCGTTTTAATGTAAAGATGTTTAGGATTGAATACACCCTCAGAAGCCGGTATCTATCAGCTGCTCTGGACCCATCTGAGGGATTAGCGTCCGAGGCTCCAATACCTTGAGTATCCAGCGGCATGGCCGACTCCACGTGGGAGTCGGTAATGGCTTGCGACTCTAAAGTAGCGGGTGTCAGGGGCTGCGAAAGCACCTCACTGAGAACCGGCGACTTGCTTAGGAGAAGCTTCGTCGTTGGTTTTGGGCCTCAGTTGTTTTTCTCTATCCTATTCTTTGTGTTTTTTGTAAACTCCGGTAGTCGGATGGCTATCCGACGACATTTCAGGATGATTAAACCGGCGTCCAAAAAGTTTAAAGCAAAATCATACAGATGCTTAACAGTGCATTGGTTAAATCTAGCACAAAATCGACAACCAGTAACATTGTGATCAGGGCCTAGGCAAGGAATACAGTAAGAATGAAAATCCTTATGAGGTATTTGCTTTCCACAAGAAATACAATTATTAACTTTTTCTGACATCAGTCTGGAGCAAGAAAAAAGTTTCCCCAACAGGGTACTTAGCTTCATTGAAGACTTCGGATCTGAAACTCAAACACGAAAATCTCAGGAGTCGGCCAACCGGCACTTGAGAACTGCTTCTGCTTTGGGCACCGCGCGGCAATAAAGACTAAAGAAAATGGCGTTGGCTGCTTCTTTTATACCCCTGGTGACTTGACGTCAGGGAAGGGGCGACAGCAGCTGACGCAGGACCCAAGACTTTGGAATTCAGGCTGGCTGAGGGCAACCTGCCAGCAGCATTACCCAAATGTAATGACTGCAACAGTGAAACAAAAAGAACATCTGACCCAATGTTTGCAGTGAGACAGATACTTGAGAAGAAGCTAGAGATGAGGAGAGTGTGCAACTGGGCATTCCTAGACTTGGAGAAAGCCTATGACGAGGTCCCAAGAAAGCAGATCTGGGCAGTACTGCAGTAGCTTGTAGTCCCAGAAACATTGGTAGAATTAGCGCAGGCTATGTAGGAGGACACAATGACTCAAGTACAAATAGTGTTAAGCCTCACAGAGAGGTTCCCAGTGAGAATGGGTGTACACCAGGGTTTAGCTCTGTGGCCAGTGCTGTTCATACTGGTCATAGACTACATTAGCAAAGAGTTTGGAGGGGACAGATTAACAAAGTTGCTGCATACAGACGATGTGGTATTACAGGTACACTGTGACCTAGAACTTCAGCAAAGGATAGGGAGAATGGAATGCAAAACTGTAGGCAAATGGGATGAAACTAAGCAAAAAAAAAAAAATGGCGGTAATAGCGGCAAATTGGGGAAATCAGAAGAACCTAAAAATAGAAGGGAAGACGATGGAACAGGTAAACAGCTTCAAGTATCTGAGGAGGAGTGGTTGAGGAGAAGGGAAGTCTGAATTAAGAAATTAAAGCTACAATCAGAGGGGCTGCAGCCAACTGGTATAGAGTTGTCAGGTGTAGTCTTCGACAAAAGAATGCCAAAGAAGCTGAAAAGTAAGGTGTACAAGATAGTGGTGTGACCAGTACTACTGTATGGTACAGAAACCTGAGCAGTAAAGGCAAAGCAGATGAAGACACTAGAGGTGTTAGAAATTAAGTGCCTGAGAAGGGTGGTAGGATATACATAGAGACAGACGAAGCAAAGAGGACAGAAGAGCAGAAGCCAAAGTAGCTTCAATTGCAGAATAAATCAAACAGAACACAATACTGTGGTTTGGACACATGAGCAGAAAATAAGACAATTTGGTGAGGATGATTTGGGACAGACAGGAAGACGGTAAGAGGAAGCAAAGACTTCCAGCAAAGAGGTGGATGGAATGTGTGAAAGAATATCTGCGACAGTCAGGCATGAGTGTTGAAGAAAGCATGAGTGTGGCACTGAATCAAGAGAGCTGGTGACAGTTAACACGATACCCAAACGCCATGTAGAAAAAATGGGAAGGGGGGGGGGGGCTATGATGATGAAGAAGAAAACCTCCAGTGTCAGATTTTAGCACTAATGCAAATATTATGAGGTGACAACTGTGTAAAAAAAATCTTTTCAGAAAATATATACCCGTCAAATCAGGTTTAAATATGGAATGACCGCTACAGCTAAGCAATCTACGTGTAAAAACAAATACCAAACCAATATTAGAAAGACTATACAGTTACATAAGCTAGGGTAGAGGCAGACTGCACAAGTAGCTACAATACTTGCGTCATTTAAGTACAGTCTAATGAATTTAAGCAAACAGTTCAAATAATATGCTGAACTATTAATTTTATGCATTTTCAGAACAGCATAAATAAAAAAAAAAGTTGTTTTGAAAAGAAATGTTGAAACAGCAATGCTTTACAAATCATAACAAAAGCACATTCTCACCTTGCAGGGTCAGGATATATGGGATGCTCCCGAGGTACTGATGCATCATAACGAGACAATGAAATGAGAGAGGATTCCAGCAGTCTTCTATGAATGAGAGAGAAAACACGGACTTAAGTATGTATATTATTACATGAACACAAGACAGAAGTGCTTATTTACGGAGCTTCTCAATTGCATGAGGAATGCTGCATGCTCATTTCAAGTGCATCAATGCAGACTATTTCAGTTAGTAAAAGGAGTGGAGCACTGCAGCAAATACACAAGAAAGTCACACACTTTGCCAGTATCAAGCCTTATCATTGAACTACAAAAGTTGGTGTGAAATGTGCATCTTTCTAATCTGTTACTTCGTGATTATGTAAACTGTATGCAAATTAAAACTGTTTCTATTCCAGTCTTATAATCCAACATTCTTTATCATTCTTCTCTCAAGTAATGGACGGTAACAATCCATGTGTTTAATGGCCAAGAGCTTCAGTAGCACCACTTGGCAACAATCAATTTAAATGAATAAGATTGTATGGCTAGAATTTATCCCTTTCCCCAAGCTGCAGCTACCTTGGAAATGAACTCCTTAAATTCTGGAGTTTGGGGTGATTTCCTTAAGTCAAATGTTTTGGTTTTGATCAGCTTAACTTTGACAATCTGCATGGCATACTAAGTACCCTACTCATAGGTTATTATGTCATCTGAACAGTCGTCAGACGACAGCTGGCAAAATCTGGGGTTATTAGAGATCAATGACAAGCCCAGTGCTCCTAACTCTCAACAAACGTACAAGTGCAAAATATGAACCCAAATGCAGTTACAATACTGAACACATTGACATCTATGCATTATGTTCGATATTTTGCAGTTACACTGTGCTGAAAGTTACGGTCAGCTGGCAAGACATCTTGTTTATTAAATTTGTGTGTCGAGCTAGGACAGCCAAGATGTTACAACCTTGGTTTAAAAGCTGATGGGCTTTTAGTCTCAAATACAAAGGGCAGGGAGCAGATATGGTTAAAAAAACACCAAGTCAAACTTTCAAGTCTTAACCATGAGATACAAAAGTTATTCTAAACCCCAACAATACCCACAAATTTCTGTTATCTACATGGCTGTTCTCAACTCAGTTTTCTTCTCTGCTCTTGTGGATTTCTACACTAATCCTTAAGCCATTAAAAATTAACTGCTTTTTTTGAAAGAATTATGTCAGCTCTCAAACAATACAATCTTACTTTCCCCCCACTTTATCTGCCTGTCTACAATATTTGGCTCACTTTGTCTTGCATACAAATACCAGCAGCCTTATTTTTAATATCCCCAATATTGCTCAAAGTGCATCACTAGCTTTGCAAAAAAAAAAAAAAGACAAGACACAGTGTGGCTCTGTCTACTAGAGGTCCATCTTTGATCCGTCCTCAGTTGGATATGATGCGTCCCCACTAATTAGAATTACACTGGCTTGTTTTTTGTATTTTTTTTTTGGGGGGGGGGGGCACCTGGCTGATAATATCCTCCTGTAATCCAAGAAATTAACATATGTATGTGATCAACATATTATAACCCAAACAAAAAATATTCTCAGAGATAGAAGAAAGATATTCCTGACTTATAACAGAGGAAGTCCAATTAAATCAATTGGTAACTGTGCTGGTTTTCTCTTCAAGCCAGAGGTAGCAGGCTGATAGTAGGCAAAACAAACTGTCTGTACCACCTCCGTTTCTTTTGTGCAAGATTCAAACTACATTTTGACAAGTATGTGCTTACACAGGGATAACAAGAGTCACCCTGGACACCAAGTAAAACATCAATTAGCACACCCCTGCTGTAACAAAAAGACAATAGTTAGGTAAAACTCATCACACCTTGCAAATTGATCCCAAAGACTCCTCTGATGAGGGGATGTCCCTGCAGCAGCAGTAGTGATCCCATCAACACCAGCTATGAAAAACCAAGCTGTCTTGTGTTCCCTTTAAGGATCACTTTGGAGATAGTATTCAAGACACATGAGAAGACTACTGAAGCAGTAGCAAAACGCTGCTCATCATATGGGGTGATGTCAACTTAAATGCTACAGCTTCACAAAATGCTCAAACACTTCAATCTTGAGCAAATGGTAAAACATCCAAAAAGGCCCAACACCTATGGGGAAAACACTCCATTTTAGACTTTACAATCACTAATACTGTCCATCGTTGTACATACTAACATCCTGCCAAACAGATTAGGTAACCACTACCTGGTCCTTTAAAAAGAGAAAAACCTAAGCCACACAGTCACAGGTCATTCTTTCCCTTAACACAAACTAGCAATCCAAAACCACTATTTTAACGTTGTAGGCTGACCTCCTTTGTACTACATTAAAAACTCAATAGATGCTTTCGCATTCTTTACCACAATCCTATCCAAGACGCAATTTTCTCAAAGAAGACTGAGAGGCTAGAAATGCCCATGCCTAACTAAGCAGCTCAAGAATCTCCAAACACACAGGGATATCATGAGGTGGGACTGGAAAAGATACAGCTAGTCAAATAACCACGTGAACAAAATACAACTCTCACTAAGAACACAAGCTAGAAAGGCCACCAAAACTCAGCCTAAACCGTATTTGTCAAGGATACACAAATGTCTGCTACAATAAAACATTTCTGTAAGAAAACAAAGCAATTGATTAAAGGTTATGTATTCACCATAACTAGGCATCAGTGTTGTCCACCTTCATTCTTCCTCAACGAATAGGTTACAGATCTGATCCAACTTGGCCGCATACTTCAAACTTTGGATCCAACTCTCAAGATCCTACCTCTACCTATAATGCCCTAGTTCATTCTCAATACCTCAGAGATTCAGTATATTGCCATAATATCCCATTTAGTTAGATAGAGAAAGGGACAGCTGAAAGAATAAGGCTCAAACTCAGGACTATAAGTTCCAATAAGGAATCTAAGAGTCCTCCAGAAGATTACAGGAAGGGGGATGGAGGGGACACACACACACACACACACTGAAGAAGAATGAAAGCGGAAAACAAAGATGCCTAGTCATGGAGAGTACAAAACTTTTAAATTTGACGTTGTCCTTTTCATTCCTCAACAGATGGTCACCAACTATGTTAATCTTGGGTGGCCCTCCTGGAAGGATATTTTGGAGAAACACTGAAACAAAGGCAGCTCTGCTTCTGGATATTTGATTCAATTTGTAACGAGTAACAAAGGTATGAGCACTGGACCATGTGGCTGCTGCATAAATATCAATAGAAGTTCACGACCAAAAAGCAGGTGAAGTGGCCATGGATCTTGCTCAGTGGGCTTTACGGGGAATTGGTAGAAAAATGCCTTGTTGAGAATAGGTCCAAGAAATGCAATCAACTATCCAATTAGAATTTACCTTTAGAAACTAGATACCCAGTTGATTTGATGAGGAGGATAAAAATAGCTGATTTGATTTTATAATACGTTTCATTCTGTGTAGATGAAACCATACTTGTCTGTGCACAACCAGGAGATGCATCACATATCCTCCTGTGTATGAAATATCTGGTAAGAAAACTGGTGAGTGAACAATTGCTTGCTGGTGTTTGGAGTGGGGAGAAAAAGAGAGAATGTAGCAGCCTCTGGATATTACATTTAACACCCTTGAACTGTTTGTCAAGTGTGTTGAGACTTCTGGGTGAAAGGAAGGTCAACCCCCGACAGCTTCCAGCACTTTAGGAGAGCTGAAAGGGCTTGCCAGAGAATGAGTCTCAGAAGAATCCATGTCACCCTCTGCCTCTAGGGTGACATGGACCATTAAACGCTTGTCTTCTGCCTCTGGAGAAGGGCTCCCACAAAGGTTCTGGAAAGGCCCTTTGGATTTACGAAACCATATTCTTTTGCCTCCACACTGGTTCCTCGAAAAGGAACTCTGAGGTGTGGAAAATTAGATTCCCATGGCAGAATGGGTCTTTCCATCTTTTTCCCTGTGGGTTAGTATATCTGCAACAGAAGGCCCAAACAGTGATGAGCCACCAAAACGGGCATTAACTAAGGAAGCCCTGAAGGATTTTGTAAAATCACACAGTCTCATCCAGGCATGTATCCTTAGGGATGGATATGAACTAGCGGCTCGTGAGGTACCTTTTGCTGTATGGGAGATTAGCTTCATCGAGGAGTTAGCAATGGATGACAGAGTGACCAGTTTGGGAGAAAGTTTAAGCTCTTTTGCAGGGATGAACCAAGAGAAAGGCTGAAAGCTCCTATATCATATCTCTCAGACATCAGGGTAAAATGAGCTAGAAAATTTAATGACTATAGCTCAAAGGTGGCTGATGGATAAATGCGCTTTCCAAGCCTGTCCAACACTCTAGACGCCTTGTTAGGTGGATGGTCAATGGCACTTACCTCTGCCCATTCTTCCTTAGTGGCTTCCACCACAATGATGGCATCAACACAGGGCCCTTACTCCAGTGTTTTCAATCAGAGGGTGGGACTAGGAATCTATTGGAGTGCTTAGGAATGGGCTTGATGGTATCCAGTTCCATGCCAGGCGGAAAACCAGATCCATGAGGTCATCCGGCAGAGGGGGGGGGGGGGTCACTGAAGACAAAGACTGGCCCACCCCCAAAAGCCTCCTAGAACATTGACTCCTCAGAAGACAAATGGACAGATCACCCACCTTTCTGCTTCAGGATCTCCAGAATTTATCTGAAGAAGCCATTATCAGGTGAGGATCAAGGGCATCCTTCTCCCTCATCAAAGTCAGTGTCTTCTGTCAATGACTCCAATGGGGAGTCTATGTGCCTCCTTTTGCGCATCTTCTTGGTCACTTCCTCTGAAGAGTACTCAGGGGAAGTATCAGAAAAAGGGGATACCTTTTGGGCAGGGAAATCCTGGTAAATGCTCAGGATGGGCTAACTCAGAAGAGAATGAGTAGGCTCAAGACCATGACTAAATGGAGGTACGAGGGGTAGGCAACAGGACATGAAATGATGGTTCTCTACTACGGGAGAAAACATTTTCTTCTACTTGGAAAGCTGATGGGCCAGAAGAAGCCCTCTCCGCCTCACCCAGAGCAATGAAGGGAATGTGGCCAGAACTCACTCCAGATCAGTGGTCTCCAGAGGGAACTGGACCTGAGCTGTCAAGGGCCGAACTACCAACGGGACAGCATGGCTCCAACAAAGATGAAGCTGACCCCATTCCCCTGGACCAGGTGACAATATCTCAGCTCTGAAATCCACTTTGTTCCAACGGAATAGGAATAGGAATAAGGCTGATCAAGGGCACAGAGAAGAGGAAGGTGGTTTCCCTGGCACTGAAGCTGACACACTCAGAGTCCCGAAATCTGCAATTCTGAAGCTGAGAGTCGGATTGTTGAAGTAGTTCTGATGGTAGGGGCTGGAGAGCTCACAGATCCAATAGGGGATGGAACAAACATCACCCCCATCTGAATCTGGGCCTTGAGGAACTTTCTGATCATCCTGTCCAAGTCTGCCTCAGACCAGCTTCTACAGGACCTGGCATAATTACCTCAGTTGGATCTGAGGAGACCTGTGGATCTGGTAAGGCAGAAGCTTTCTTCGGATCCAAGGAGGCAGGATCCGAAATTTTCTTAGCTTTGGTTTTTCGCTCCAAGGGGTCTCTAAGAGAAGCACAGAGAGACCTCCTCTTAGCCTATCTGGAAGATGACACCGTGGAAGGGTCTGAGTCTCAGAAGCTGAAGAAAGAAAACCCCTTAATATAAGTGCATTTTCCTTATCCACCAGGGCACACAGGTTAAAAGATGCACAAGCTTTGCAAAAAGCCTTAAAGTTATAAGGACCTAAACAAAAGACGCACTCCTTGTGGGCATCTTGTATGAGGATCTTGTGCCCACAAATACTGCAATGCTCGAAACCCCAGAGAAGGTTTTGTCAGACTTGACTCCTACAGAGAAATACCTGGCCTAAAGCCCACCAAAAGAAACCAAACACACAACACACAGAAACGGCTTAACACTAAAGAACCAATAAAATCCAATACCAAAAGGAATTTTTTTTTTTTTTTTTTTGTTTAACAAGTTTGAAGTCTAAAGTTTAAAGAAACAACTATACTAATACCACTACCGAGAAGTACAGGAGTATTCTGTTTTGTTTTCCACACATACTACTTCAAGAGAGTCATATAACAAGAAACTACAAGTTAAAATGAAATGAGGGAGGAGAAAGGTAAGAGATATCCTAGCAGGAGGTGAAGAAAAAAAGAGGCTTGCGTACATAACCAGCTAAATTGCTCGAGAACACAGATCTGCATCCGATCGCTGAAGCAGCAAACAAGCTCTAAGATGCTGGGGTGGACGTAGTGCATTATGGGTAAATGGAGGATCTCCAGAGTCCGATCCAAGTCTGGGAAATGTGGCCGAGCAGGATCTGAGACACTAATCGTGAGGAGGAATGAAGAGGGCAACATCAGATCAGCAGGGTAAGGGCAAATTTCCTAACTTCACTGCAACATATCACACACAGCAGTCTGAAATATAAGAAAAATACTGTTCACTTTCTGAGCATTTGCTTTTATTACTCAGTTTACTCATACAAACTGTACCCATACATGTATATGCATGTAGATATATATATACATTATATATATATATATATATATATATATATATATACACACACACACACACACACACACACACACACATATATATATATATATATATATATATATCTAGAGAGAGAGAGATTAACTCTCTCTCTCTCTCTCTATATATATATATATATATATATATATATATATATATATATATATATATACACACATGCACACACATGTATGTGTGTGTATACATATTGATATAAATATATACAGCTATATGTACACACATACGCACATATATACATATATATCTATATATATATATATATATATATATATATATATATATACACACACACACATACACAGATATATGTGTGTGTGTGTGTGTGTATATATCTATATATACACAGATATATGTGTGTGTATATATGTATGTATGCATGTATATATATATATATATATATATATATATATATATATATATATATATATATATAGACATAGC